>NW_006788723.1:323116-368520 GCF_000442215.2 Lipotes vexillifer | reverse complement strand
CCCTCCGGCCGGTGCCACCTCCCCCCGGCCCTCGCCCGCCACAGGCTCGCCCCGCCCTCCATACCCTTCCCTTCCCCCGCCCTGAGTGAGCCAGAGTCCCCGAAGCAGCTGCTCCTTTAACCCCGTCCTGTCTGAGCGAGGAACAAACGCTCTCCGGCGACCTACACGCGGAGGCGTGGCCAAATCCAAAGCTGAGCCCCTGGGAGCTGTGAGAACAAAGAAGAGAAAGGGAAATCCCTCCCAGCAGCCTCAGAAGCAGCGGATTAAAGCTCCATAATCAACTTGATGTACCGTGCATCTGTGGAATACCTGAATAGACAACGAATCATCCCAAATTGAGGCGGTGGACTTTGAGAGCAAAATTTATGATTGTTTTCCCCTTTTCCTCTTTTTGTGAGTGTGTATGTGTATGCTTCTGTTTGAGATTTTGTCTATATAGCTTTGCTTCCATCATTTGTCCTAGGGTTCTATCCGTCCATTTTTTTTTCTTTAAAAAAATTTTTTTTTCTTAATAATTATTTTTTATTTTAAGGTTGTTTTTAACGTAAGTAAATTATATCTTATTACTGTTCACTAAAAAGAAAATGGACAACCACTTTTCTTTACTGTCTTCTACCAACCTTAGGGTTTTCTTCCTTTCTTTCCTTCCTCCTCTTTCTTTCTTTCTTTCTTTCTTTCTTTCTTTCTTTCTTTCTTTTCTTTTTCTTTCTTTCTCTTTTCCTCCCTTTTATTCTGAGCCATGTGGATGAAAGGCTCTTGGTGGTACAGCCAGGAGTCAGTGCTGTGCCTCTGAGGTGGGAGAGCCAACTTCAGGACACTGGCCCACAAGAGACCTCCCAGCTACACATAATATCAAATGGTAAAAAACTCCCATCCATCTCCATCTCAACACCAGCATCCAGCTTCACTCAACGACCAGCAAGCTACAGTGCTGGACATCCTATGCCAACCATATAGCAAGACAGGAACACAACCCCACCCACTAGCAGAGAGGCTGCCTAAAATCATAATAAGTCCACAGACACCCCGAAACACACCACCAGATGTGGACCTGCCCACCAGAAAGACAAGATCCAGCCTCATCCAACAGAACACAGGCACTAGTCCCCTCCACCAGGAAGCCTACACAAACCACTGAAGCAACTTTAGCCACTGGGGACAGACACCAAAAACAATGGGAACTATGAACCTGCAGCCTGCAAAAAGGAAACCCCAAACACAGTAAGATAAGCAAAATGAAAAGACAGAAAAACACACAGCAGATGAAGGAGCAAGATAAAAACCCACCAGACCTAATAAATGAAGAGGAAATAGGCAGTCTACCTGAAAAAGAATTCAGACTAATGATAGTAAAGATGATCCAAAATCTTAGAAATAGAATAGACAAAATGCAAGAAACCTTTAACAAGGACCTAGAAGAACTAAAGATGAAACAAACAATGATGAACAACACAATAAATGAAATGAAAAACACTCTAGATGTGATCAATAGCAGAATAACTGAGGCAGAAGAACAGATAAGTGACCTGGAAGATAAAATAGTGGAAATAACTACTGCAGAGCAGAATAAAGAAAAAACAATGAAAAGAACTATGGACAGTCTCAGAGACCTCAGGGACAGCATTAAATGCATGAACATTCAAATTATAGGGGTTCCAGAAGAAGAGAAAAATAAAGGGACGGAGAAAATATTTGAAGAGATTATAATTGAAAACCTCCCTAATATGGGAAAGGAAATAGTTAATCAAGTCCAGGAAGCACAGAGAGTCCCATACAGGACAAATCCAAGGAGAAATACACCAAGACACATATTAATCAAACTGTCAAAAATTAAATACAAAGAAAACATTAAAAGCAGCAAGGGAAAAACAACAAATAACACACAAGGGAGTCCCCATAAGGTTAACAGCTGATCTTTCAGCAGAAACTCTGCAAGCCAGAAGAGACTGACAGGACATATTGCAAGTGATGAAGGAGAAAAACCTGCAACCAAGATTACTCTACCCAGCAAGGATCTCATTCAGATTTGATGGAGAAATTAAAACCTTTACAGACAAAAACTGAGAGAGTTCAGCACCACCAAACCAGCTTTACAACAAATGCTAAAGGAACTCCTCTAGGCAAGAAACACAAGAGAAGGAAAAGACCTACAATAACAAACCCAAAACAATTAAGAAAATGGGAATAGGAACATACATATCGATAATTACCTTAAATGTAAATAGACTAAATGCTCCCACCAAAAGACACAGATTGGCTGAATTGATACAAAAACAAGACCTATATATTTCCTGTCTACAAGAGACCCACTTCAGACCTAGAGACACATACAGACTGAAAGTGAGGGGTTGGAAAAAGACATTCCATGCAAATGGAAATCAGAAGAAAGCTGGAGTAGCAATTCTCATATCAGACAAAATAGACTTTAAAATAAAGACTATTAGAAGGGACTAAGAAGGACACTACATAATGATCAAGGGATTGATCCAAGAAGAAGATATAACAATTGTAAATATTTATGCACCCAACATAGGAGCACATCAATACATAATGCAAATACTAACAGCCATAAAAGGGGAAATCAACAGTAACACATTCATAGTAGGGGGCTTTAACATCCCACTTTCACCAATGCACAGATCATCCAAAATGAAAATAAATAAGGAATCACAAGCTTTAAATGATACATTAAACAAGATGGAGTTAATTGATATTTATAGGACATTCCATCCAAAAACAACAGAATACACATTTTTCTCAAGTGGTCATGGAGCATTCTCCAGGATAGATCATATCCTGGGTCACAAATCAAGCCTTGGTAAATTTAAGAAAAATGAAATTGTATCAAGTATCTTTTCTGACAACAACGCTATGAGACTAGATACCAATTACAGGAAAAGATATGTAAAAATAAAAACCCATGGAGGCTAAACAATACACTACTTAATAACGAAGTGATCACTGAAGAAATCAGAGGAGATAAAAAAAAACCTAGAAACAAATGACAATGGAGAGACGACGACCCAAATCCTATGGGATGCAGCAAAAGCAGTTCTAAGAGGGAACTTTATAGCAATACAATCCTACCTTAAGAAACAGGAAACATCTCGAATAAACAACCTAACCTTGCACCTAAAGCAATTAGAGAAAGAAGAACAAAAAACCCCCAAAGTTAGCAGAAGGTAAGAAATTATAAAAATCAGATTAGAAATGAATGAAAAAGAAATGAGGGAAATGATAGCAAAGATCAATAAAACTAAAATCTGGTTCTTTGAGAAGATAAACAAAATTGAAAAACCATTAGCCAGACTCATCAAGAATAAAAGGGAGAAGACTCAAATCAATAGAATTAGAAATGAAAAAGGAGAAGTAACAACTGACACTGCAGAAATAAAAAAAATCATGAGGGATTACTACAAGCAACTCTATGCCAATAAAATGGACAATCTGGAAAGAAATGGACAAATTCTTAGAAATGCACAACCTGCCAAGACTGAATCAGGAAGAAATAGAAATATGAGCAGACTAATCACAAGCACTGAAATTGAAAGTGTGATTTAAAATCTTCCAACAAACAAAAGCCCAATACCAGATGGCTTCACAGGAAAATTCTATCAAACATTTAGAGAAGAGCTAAGACCTATCCTTCTCAAACTCTTCCAAAATATAGCAGAGGGAGGAACACTCCCAAACTCATTCTACAAGGCCACCATCACTCTGATACCAAAACCAGACAAGGATGTCACAAAGAAAGAAAACTACAGGCCAATATAACTGATGAATATAGATGCAAAAATCCTCAACAAAATGCTAGCAAACAGAATCCAACAGCAGATTAAAAGGATCATACACCATGATCAATTGGGGTTTATTCCAGGAATGCAAGGTTTCTTCAATATATGCAAATCAATCAACGTGATACACCATATTAACAAATTGAAGGAGAAAAACCATATGATCATCTCAATCGATGCAGAGAAAGCTTTTGACAAAATTCAACACCCATTTATGATAAAAACCCTGCAGAAATAAGGCATAGAGGGCACTTTCCTCAACATAATACAGGCCATATATGACAAACCCACAGCCAATATCGTCCTCAATGGTGAAAAAGTGGCTAAGGTCAGGAACAAGACAAGGTTGCCCACTCTCACCACTCTTATTCAACATAGTTTTGGAAGTTTTAGCCACAGCAATCAGAGAAGAAAAGGAAATAAAAGGAATCCAAATCGGAAAAGAAGAAGTAAAGCTGTCACTGTTTGCAGATGACATGATACTATACATAGAGAATCCTAAAGATGCTACCAGAAAACTACTAGAGCTAATCAATGAATTTGGTAAAGTAGCAGGATACAAAATTAATGCACAGAAATCTCTGGCATTCCTATACCCTAATGATGAAAAATCTGAAAGTGAAATCAAGAAAACACTCCCATTTACCATTGCAACAAAAAGAATAAAATATCTAGGAATAAACCTACCTAAGGAGACAAAAGACCTGTATGCAGAAAATTATGACACTTATGAAAGGAATTAAAGATGATACAAACAGATGGAGAGATATACCATGTTCTTGGATTGGAAGAATCAACATTGTGAAAATAACTACTACCCAAAGTAATCTACAGATTCAATGCAATCCCTATCAAACTACCACTGGCATTTTTCACAGAAGTAGAACAAAAAATTTCACAATTTGTATGGAAACACAAAAGACCCCCGAATAGCCAAAGCAATCTTGAGAATGAAAAACGGAACTGGAGGAATCAGGCTCCCTGACTTCAGACTATACTAGAAAGCTACAGTAATCAAGACAGTATGTTACTGGCACAAAAACAGAAAGATAGATCAATAGAACAGGATAGAAAGCTCAGAGATAAACCCACGCACATATGGTCACCTTGTCTTTGATAAAGGAGGCAGGAATGTACAGTGGAGAAAGGACAGCCTCTTCAGTAAGTCGTGCTGGGAAAACTGTACAGGGACATGTAAAAGTATGAGATTAGATCACTCCTTAACACCATACACATAAATAAGCTCAAAATGGATTAAAGACCTAAATGTAAGGCCAGAAACTATCAAACTCTTAGAGGAAAACATAGGCAGAACACTCTGTGACATAAATCACAGCAAAATCCTTTTTGACCCACCTCCTAGAGAAATGGAAATAAAACCAAAAATACACAAATAGGACCTAATGAAACTTCAAAGCTTTTGCACAGCAAAGGAAACCATAAACAAGACCAAAAGACAACCCTCAGAATGGGAGAAAATATTTGCAAATGAAGCAACTGGCAAAGGATTAATCTACAAAATTTATAAGCAGCTCATGCAGCTCAATAGCAAAAAAACAACCAAATCCAAAAATGGTCAGAAGATCTAAATAGACATTTCTCCAAAGAAGATATACAGACTTCCAACAAACACATGAAAGAATGCTCAACATCATTAATCATTAGAGAAATGCAAATCAAATCTACAATGAGATATCATCTCACACCAGTCAGAATGGCCAACATTAAAAAACCTAGAAACAGTAAATGCTGGAGACGGTGTGGAGAAAAGGGAACACTCTTGCAGTGCTGGTGGGAATGTGAATTGGTATAGCCACTATGGAGAAGAGTATGGAGGTTCCTTAAAAAAGTACAAATAGAACTACCATATGACCCAGCAATCCCACTACTGGGCATATACCCCGAGAGAACCATAATTCAAAGAGTGTCATTGCAGCTCTAATTACAATAGCCCGGAGATGGAAACAACCTAAGTGTCCATCATCAGATGAATGGATAAAGAAGAATTGGCACATATATACAATGGAATATTACTCAGCCATAAAAAGAAGCGAAATTGAGCTATTTGTAATGAGGTGGATGGACCTAGAGTCTGTCATACGGAGTGAAGTAACTCAGAAAGAGAAAGACAAATACTGTATGCTAACACATATATATGGAGTTTAAGAAAAAAAATGTCATGAAGAACCTAGGGGTAAGACAGGAATAAAGACACAGACCTACTAGAGAATGGACTTGAGGATATGGAGCGGGGGAAGGGTAAGCTGTGACAAAGCGAGAGAGTGGCATGGACATATATACACTACCAAACGTAAAATAGCTAGCTATTAGGAAGCAGCCGCATAGCACAGGGAGATGAGCTCGGTGCTTTGTGACCACCTAGATGGGTGGGGTAGGGAGGGTGTTAGTGAGGGAGATGCAAGAGGGAAGAGATATCAGAACATGTCTGGATGTATACCTGATTCACTTTGTTGTAAAGCAGAAACTAACACACCATTGTGGAGCAGTTACACTCCAATAAAGATGTAAAAAGAATATAAATAAAATAATGAGCTATTAAGAAAAAAGAAAGAGAAAAACAAATACTGTGTCCAATGCATAAATATAGAATCTAAAAAATAAAATGGTACTGATGAACTTAATTGCAGGCCAGGAATAAAGATGTAGACATAGAGAATGGCCTTGGTGATGTGGGGAGGGAGGGAGAACCTGCGGCAAAGTGAGAGTAGCATCAACAGGTATACATTACCAAATGTAAAATATTTAGGTAGTGGGGAGCAGCAGCATAGCACAGGGAGATCAGCTCGGTGCTTTGTGATGACCTAGAGGTGTGGGATAGGGAGGATGGGAGGGAGGCTCAAGAGGGAGGAGATATGTGGACATATGTATGCACATGGCTGATTCACTTTGGTGTACAACAGAAGCTAACACAGTATGGTGAAGCAAGTATACTCCAATAAAGACCTATTAAAAAAAAGACCGAATTGCTGTAACACATACAGACACACAAATGCTTTGGTTAATTTAGGTATATTGCATTTCTATATAAATTATAGGATCAACTTTTAATTATTATCAAAAAACCCAACTATGGGGCTTCCCTGGTGGTGCAGTGGTTGAGAGTCCGCCTGCCAATGCAGGGGACACGGGTTTGTGCCCCGGTCCGGGAAGATCCCACATTCCACAGAGCGGCTGGGCCTGTGAGCCATGGCCGCTGAGCCTGCACGTCCAGAGCCCGTACTTGCAACGGGAGAGGCCACAACAGTGAGAGGCCCGTGTACCGCAAAAAAACCCAAAAACTAAAAAGAACCAAAACCAAAAAAAAAAAAAAACCCCAACTAAAACAAGTACCTACACCCCTCCAAAAAACCCCCACCAACTTTCCTGGAAGGTTGAATGAGATTGTGCTGAATCTAGCAATCAGTTTGTGAACTGACATCTTAATAGTCTTCAGTATTTAAATTCATGAACATGGTATATCTCTCTATTTATTTAGGTCTTCTTTAAGTTCTCTCAGCAGTGTTTTGTTATTGTCAGTGTGCAGTTCTTGCACATATTTTCTTAAATTTTTACCTAAATATTTCAGGCACTTATGTGCTATTTTATATATGTATTTCAAATTTCAAATTTTATTTCTCCAGTTTTCTTTGTTAGTGTATGGAAACAATTGATTTTTCTAGGTGGACCATGTATTCTGCCACCTTGATAACTTTACTTATTAGTGCTAAGAACTCTTTTGTGAAGTTCTTTATAATTTTTAATGTATATGATCATGTCTCTGAATGGAGACAGTTATTATTAATTATTAATTGCAAATATTCAATTTACTTTTAATACATTTTTTTAATATTTTTATGTTCAAATCCACAGTTTTATTTTTTCTGTTGTTCTAAGTGTTGTTTGTTGTTTTGTCTCTCTTTTCCTCATTTATTGTCTTTTTATGGATTGAGTATATTTTCAGTTTCCCATTTTATCTCCTTTGTTGGCTAATTTAGGTATACTTCTTTGTTCTACTAATTTAATGGTTACTCTAGGGTTTACAGTGTGCATTTTTTAGTTATCACAGTTTTCCAAATAATATTATACTATTTCTTAGGCATAGTTTCACAAATTATTTCTTTTAACATTATGTTTTACTTAACAATTTTTATTACTTTAATTAAAAGAGTGAAATATTAATTCTCTTTTTAAAATGAATTGCTCAGTCTTGCAGTGTTTTGCTTTTCTTTCACTATTTGTCTTTGTGTGTGTATCCTGTATACACAATCACCTGTTGCTGTGGGTCTCTGTATTTTCTAGGATGAGTCACCATCATTCCTACCAGGCTTTATCTAAACCAGGCTTTATCTAATTTCTTCCTGAAAGTCTGCAGATGTTAACTTGACCATCTTCTTTAGCAAGCTTATTTCATCATCTGCTTAGACTGTGAGTAAGTGGTACGCTAAGGATAATCTTCAGCCAGCCTGTATTTACTCCTTTTTAGATAGAGGGTACCTACCCATTTTTATATTATATTATTTGTCTGCTCAATTGATTATCAGTGAAGCTGCTAATGGTTTCATTGATGGGGAGACCCTTGCAGGTTGGGCTACTTGTTTGAACTTGGTCCCTAAGGAACCTTGAGAAGGTTTCTCAAACTCTTCTAATGTTGGTCACAACACTCTAAAATATTAGTTTTACCATATTCACTTCTGCTTAAGGAAAACCTTTCCTCTGATATAGTCTTCAAAACAAAATGCCCCCATTCTCTTCCAAGGTAGCAACATAGGAGCTTTTTCTGTTCTAACAGAAAAGTGTAATTTCTTTATATGTAATTTGTTATTATGTGAATAGTGGTAATTTGGAAGAAGATAATGCTGGGTTAAATAATTTAACATGGTTGGAAAGTTATTTTTCCTATAGACAACATTTTTTTGGCTGCATTGGGTCTTCATTACTGCATGTGGCCTTTCTCTAGTTGCGGCGAGCGGGGGCTATGCTTCATTGTGGTGCGTGGGATTCCCATTGCGGTGGCTTCTCTTGTGGAGCATGGGCTCTAGGTGTGCGGGCTTCATTAGTTATGGTGCGTGGGCTCAGTAGTTGTGGCTTGTGGGCTCTAGAGCGCAGGCTCAGTAATTGTGGCGTATGGGCTTAGTTGCTCTGTGGCACATGGGATCTTCCAGGACCAGTGCTCCACCCTGTGTTCTTTGTATTGGAAAGCAGATTCTTAACCACTGAGCCACGAGGGAAACCTCCTGTAGACATAACTTTTGCATTTTTGTATTTTATGTATTCTTTTCATCATGTGAATAATTAATCTGCATGGTGTTTTTGTATCACTGTATTTGAATGTTAACATATTAGCTGGATAACCTTGGGATATAACTTAAATCCTCTGTGCCTTAGTTTCTTCATCACTAAAATGGGGGTGATGATAGAACCTACCCCTATCAGGTTGCTCTGGGGTTAAATGAATTATTATATATAATGTGTCTGAAAGAATGCCTGACCTACAATTACCACTCAATATGTGTTCATTGTTATTATCTACCTATTATTATTTTAGAAATATTATTTAATGTGCAAGAGAAGAGAAAATAGGGAAAAAAGACTAATCTACTGAGTTAAGGGAATAAAAATGATCAATAAAGGAATTTGGTGCATTATTTACCAGAAAGCACAGGAATTAAGAACATAATATTGTTTTGCTTAATGAAGAAAGTCTATCGCACCACTTTTTAGACAACAATAACAACAACAGCGATCTAAAAACAAAGAATCCCTTTGGGAAGCTCCAGTTATTAATAGTTGAAAGTTAAGTTGGCTTTTTTTGAAACAACCCCTGTAGAAATATTTGATGTTCACTCATTTTCATTACAGTTACGCAATTCGACATTTATTTGTTTTTTACAAACAATAGGAAAATAAGGTCTATTCAGTTTATACTTCTGTTTCGTATCAGTTCTTTCCTGTTTTCCTTTATTTGGAGTTTATAGTAAACTCATCAAATAACATCTTTATTGGTTTGCCACCACTTGTTTTGTTACATTTGTTCTTATTTTTAATATAATAATAGTTTTAGGCTACACATTTTAAGTTCATTCATTATAATAAATTTCCTCTTGTCTGGAGGATGTCTTTCTGGGTTTTACAACATTAACCCCTCATGATGAAGATGATGTAAATTCTTCTCTCCTCTTTACCAAATAAGAGATAGTCTCAATATGAGATCGCCCAGTGTAATGACTGGATAATTAGTATATTCTACTTGGATTTAATATTTGCATTTAGTACATTAAAGTTGTTTACTTGGATGTAATGATTAGTAGATTTTTGCTTAAAAATCATTACTCATAAAGAATGTACTTAAAATATCTACCTATAAATTTGGATTATAATTGATCATTAATTTATCCTCACTACTCTCAAGTGTAGATTTTTATACCTCTACAAATTCCGAAAAGTTTTGAGGATGCTAGCTGCTTGGACAGACCTGAATATAATGGAAACATTAGAAAAGTGGGTTATGGTAGTGATGTGATGAATTGGGCAATTGGGATTGACATGTATACACTGATGTGTATAAAATTGATGACTAATAAGAATCTGCTATATAAAAATAAATAAATAAATAAAATTCCCCCCCCCCAAAAAAAAAAGACACTATGGTACTGGCACAAAAACAAATATAGATCAATGGAACAGGATAGAAAGCCCAGAGATAAACCCATGCACGTATGGTCCCCTTATCTTTGATAAAAGAGGCAAGAATATACAATGGAGAAAAGACAGCCCCTTCAATAAGTGGTGCTGGGAAAACTGCACAGCTTCATGGAAAAGAATGAAATTAGAACAATCCCTAACACCATACACAAAAATAAACTCAAAATGGATTAAAGACTTAAATGTAAGGTCAGACACTATAAAACTCTTAGAGGAAAACATAGGCAGAGCACTCCATGACATAAATCACAGCAAGATCCTTTTTGACCCACCTCCAAGAGAAATGGAAATGAAAACAAAAATAAACAAATGAGACCTAATGAAACCTAAAAGCTTTTGCACAGCAAAGGAAACCATAAACAAGATGAAAAGACAACCCTCAGAATGGAAGAAAATATTTGCAAATGAAGCAAGTGACAAAGGATTAATCTCCAAAAGTTACAAGCAGCTCATGCAGCTCAATATCAAAAAAACAAAGAAACCAATCCAAAAATAGGCAGAAGACCTAAATAGACATTTCTCCAAAGAAGATATACAGACTGCCAACAAACACATGAAAGACTGCTCAACATCACTAATCACTAGAGAAATGCAAATCAAAACTACAGTGAGGTATCACCTCACACCGGTCAGAATGGCCATCAACCAAAAATCTACAAACATTAAATGTTGGAGAGGGTGTGGAGAAAAGGGAACCCTCTTGAACTGTTGGTGGGGATGTAAATTGATACAGCCACTATGGAGAACAGTATGGAGGTTCCTCGAAAAACTAAAAATAGAACTACCATACGACCCAGCAATCCCACAACTGGTCATATAGCCCGAGAAAACCACAATTCAAAAAGAGTCATGTACCACAATGTTCATTGCAGCTCTATTTACAATAGCCAGGACATGGAAGCAACCTAAGTGTCCATCACCAGATGAATGGATAAAGAAGATGTGGCACATCTATACAATGGAAAATTACTCAGCCATAAATTGCTTTAATATAGCATATAATACCTTCAGTTTTAATACATACTGTCAAGGAGTTTTTCAATTTCCATTACTGCCTGCAGTGTATAAAAGTTCCATTTGCTTCTGGTCCTTGCAAACACTTGGTACTGACAGTCTTTCACTTTAGCCCTTTTGGTAGGTATAAAGTAGTATCTTATGGTGATTTTAGTTTCTATTTCCCTGGTGACTAATAAAGTTGAATGTCTTTTTATACGTTTGTAAGCCATTTGGATGTTATCTTTTGTTAAGTGTCTGTTCAAATCTTGTACGTTTTTCTATTAAGTTATCTGATGTGGTCCTTTATTAGCAGTCAATTTGAGTCTAGGGCCACTGAAGGATCTTGAAGTATAGAAGTTCTATGTTCTTGATTGCAAAGCAAGGCATATAGTTTAGATATGAGGCATAAATGCAGAAAAGTTAATATTTTATTTTGAATATTAAAGAGACTTATATAAGTTATTACCTAGTAGAGGGTCCATGTTACCTGGCACAGACTTGGACTGGAGAAATAACTATTCATAAGGACAACTCCATGCCAACAAGAATAGGTTGAGGCTTGGAAAAGGTAACTTCTCAAAGGGCTGCAAAATATGCTCCCCCAAGCAAATGAATTGGCTGTTGAGCAGAGTTTTCTTTTTTTGCTATTTGTCTCAATACTGAAAATTGTCTGCCAAATGATGATTTTGGCAGAGATGACATGTAGGTATTGAAGTAGATTGAGACGAAGCCATGCAGTTTATTGAGGTTAAAAATGGCCTGAAGAGATAATCAGTTTTGATGCTATACAGCTTCCTGCTCTTAGCCTACAAATGGCTCTCATCTTTTTTACATTAAAGGAATTAACGTATGTTAAATGTGTAAAAGAGTACTTGGCACCTAGTAATCACTCAGTAAATTTTGATTGTTGTCATTATTATTATTACATTCTGCTATATTCTTCTATTGCACCTTTTGGTCTTTGGGAATAGTTTATATAACTTAACCTTCTAGTGCTGCTTTTGACATCTTGTAGGAAAGCATCTCTGATTGTGAGATGATGCGAGTCCCTCTTATCTCGCATCTGCTCCAGATCACGTTTTCAAGACTCCCCACTATATAGGCAGGGCTGACATCTGCCTCTTCACTCTTGTACATGTAGCACTGAGCACAGTGCCTGGCCCTAACAGGGATCTGATACACGCTTGCTGAAGGTTTGCTACACTGCATCTCTTACTGTGATACCTGTTGCACTTGACATGTGCGTGCATCTCATGGATTCAAGGCCCACATGGAGTGGGTTTGGAGAAACTTGGCAGAGTTGAAAAGCTGTGGGTTTTTCAGGTGCATCTGACTTGAATCCCAGTTTATCCACTTTCCCTAGCTGTGAAACTTCAGAAAAATTACTTAAACCCTTGAAGCTTTGGTTTCTTCATCAGTTAAATATAAGTAAAGAATTGCAAACTCTAAAAGTTGCTATAAGGATTAGGCATGACCTACCTAAAGGACCTAGTAAGTGCACACTCCTCAATAATTGGTACTTGTTACTATCTAATAACTGTCATTTTTGAATTACTCTAACCTCTGCTTTGATTTCCTTAGTTTCCTTTCTATTCCATACCCTTAAAAATTTTTTTCTGTGTTACTTCATTAAGGACTTGAAGCTCAAATGACCACAATATATTATATGCAATGAAACCCTTTGGTTCTCTCTTTCTTATACAATTGTGCACCAGGAAATGGGACAATATTCATTAACATGACTGTGCTGTCCTATCCTACAGGTCCCCCTCCCTATCTACCTAAGAGAGTCTTTTCTTGGCCAGTCAGGTCCCTGGATCTTTTGATGCAGAATCAGGACAACTGGTGATGAGGATGGGAAGGTGGCTGTAAATTACCCTGAATGTTACTTATTATATGTATGTATTTAAAACTTCTTTGTTGTGCTTTTAATAGTTTCATATATTTATAAATCTTGTTTCCTTAACAAAATTGTGAGAGTCTCATGAATCCAGTGACTATAATATATACATATACATATACATGGGTGTAAATATATATACACACGTATACATATATATTTGTATCATTCTCAGAGCTTGGAATCTTTGTAACAAGCATTCAAAAATACTTGCTAATTTAAAGTATTTAGAAATACACTTAGAGATTCTTTTCAGTAGAATGAAAAAATGTTGACCCTTACTTAGGGAGATAGTTTATCTCATGTAGAACTCACCGGATACCATTTTTCAGAATGTTTCAAACACTCTTTGGTTACTGTCAAGGATTCCAGAGCTAGATCTGAACACGGGAGGACAACTGCCAATCCTTTTTCCTACTTTCACTCTCCTGCCTTATTTTTAGGTGTTTTTCCTATAGAAACTCGAATGAGACGGAAACATATTTCATTCACTTACGACAAACCATTGAAAAAAACTTTTTGGGGGGTATGGGTATAACTGGAAATTTTTTATTTTAAGTTGGACTAAGTAGTCATTTTAAATGAATGCCCCCAAAAACTCCCACCCAAAGGCTGCACAAAAGTCAATTAAACAGCTGCGTAGTCCTTTCCTGCCTGAGGAGTCAGCTGTCTTCTGTTCTGTGGCCAACCTGTGCTGTTGTCCTGCTTTCCACAGTCACACACACTCTTTGCACTGTCAGCTGGCAGTGAGAAGAACAAGGCTACATCCCAAAGAAGGAAAACTACTAAGCAGGCTACTTAAGTTCCAGATTTTACTGCAAACCATGTGGTGATGTAATTCAGGGTCAGAATATCTCCCCAGAACCTGGGAGAAATCCAGGTAGCATGAAAGAGGACAGGGGTAGTAAGTGAACCCCATCTGAGGGACCTCTCAGTTTGTCCCTATATAAAATTAGGCCAAGGGCCATGGTAGTTGTGTAACTTTACAACCGTAGGGATTTTGTGGAAGGAGTGTTTACATTTTTACAATGTGGTCCTAATAATGGTATTTTCAGGATGCCCAGAGTCTTAGACATAATAATTCATTAGTACGGCTTGAACATGTCAATATTCTGGAGCCACTCCTCATAAAGTGCAAATATCTAGGACACAGTTTTAGATTACTATTTACTTTTCAAATTATGGAAGACAGTGCTAGAGGAAGAGAGTTGCAGTTCTCACTTTGTCACTATTTGCAGTTGAACAGGTAGTTTAGGAAATGGCATTCCAAATGAAATCTTCCATCACTTATTCTTCCAGCAATTGCTATTAGCAATTTGACTGACTGATATTCATGTTTTTCTAGCTTAAGCAGAAAAATTTAATAGTTCATATTATGGTAGGAAAAAAGGAGAATGAGCCCTGGTGAATCAGACTCCATAGGCCTTTGGAAGAAACAGAGTGACTGGTGGAAGACACACCAAAAAGCCTAGGGGGCTACACAGAGGCACGTACCAGGGACAGCCAAGCCATTTAAGGGAATGTACTAGCCACAGTTTAAAATTAATTTTAAAATAAGGTGGATACCAGCAGGCTTAACTTACATGAGATGAAGAATTTATGCATTTGGGTGACAGAAATCATATTAAGATGTACATAGAATTTTTTTTCCTATTTTTTTCTTGTATCATTTCTATATATATATTACAGACATTTAGCTACTTCAGAAGTATAATTCCAAAATAATACCTTAAATGAAATCTAAAAATTTATTGCATTACATAGTTTGTGTACTGCCTTCCCCGCCCCCCTGGAATTTTAGCCATCAATGCCTATGCTTGCACTGTAGATTTCTAATTATAGGGCATATATTATCTCAGAGTGACTAAAAACAGAGCCATCTAGTGGCAAGTAATCTGACTTATAGTCACGTGACTTCAATCTGCAGAAGCTGGGGCCAAGGATTTCAACTCATTATTCAGTTACTTGAATGTCATAGAAAACTGTATGTTAATATGGTATTCGAACACTGTTTGGAGATATTTCCTATGAAATAAGATGTGGGGGCAATAAAAGCATTGTTACTGTGTTATACATGAGCTCTCTATAGGCTATTGGGAAATATTTGCTCAGTGTTGTTTATTTTGGAAATATTCATTTCAGTTAAAGGTTATGTTCTTAATCACTGTTGTATCTGGATTTTTTTCCTCATGACATAATAAGCCATTAGGCTCAATGAGGTTTATTTTTAATTTAAGTAGACAGAGACTTCAAAGAAAAGAGGGCACGGTTGCAAGTGAGAAAAGATGGCCAAGTTGATACAAAAAGTAGCAAAACAGTATAGGAAAATATCAACATGTTTTGCATAATCAATCACAGAAAATGTGTCAATAAGAGTGAGATTATCTTGAATAGGTACAAATGTAGCTGAAATAAATAATATAAGAAAATGCAGTATAACTCCTAAACTCAACCTATCTATTAAAAGAAAACATTAAGGGGTAAACCTCTACTGTCTGAAAATTTCTACAAAATACAATAAAGCAAAAATATTTATTATAGTAGGATATTTGCAATCCTAATATTTAGCCATCTGGAATTATTTTTAAAGGACCGTACTATTAAATCTTTTGAAATAGAGAATTTTCCTTTTAATGGGAAATCTGTATTTGATTGTAAAGATGGAACACTATGTCCTTGGCCCGGCTGTTCTTGAATTGTAGGCTTAACATATAGTAGAGGCTGGGATTCCAGTAAATTTATTTCAGGCGTGAAAGCCTGGAGGAATAAATGCATACATGTAAATAGAGGAGTGTAACAATGTGATATCCACTTCTATTGTAATGAATTCCGTATAAGTGATGCCATTAGACTCCTTGTTTTGCTGTTACAATGCTGTGAGAATCGAGTTAAGTCAATGATGACTGTGATTACCTATTGGCAAATCAGACTGCATAATGAGATGCAAAATAGCTCAGTGGCAAGTTTACACAATAAGACGGTCTGCCAAGGGACAGCATTTTGATTTTTTCAAGGAAAGGAAATCATGTACTATACTAAGATAACACGAATCTGTAATACATGGAACAACTTTGAAAGGAGAATCAGAAGTTCAAATATAACTCTAATATTTTTTAAAGGAGACTCTATTTTTCTATTTAGAAGGTATTCAAGAGGTTAGTAAGTGATGGTCAATGCTGGTATATCTTGAGCTAGCTTGACAGTTTTCAAGTTAAATCAGAAAGGTGACATAGGATTTATGAAAACTGTTAAGATGAATATTTGGTCTCTGGTCATTGAAAGTGTGGATATTCCCAGCTGTACCCACAGATAGTGCTTCTCCTCATAGCTGATGGCTGAAGTTCTGGGAAGGCTGGAGACTTCGAAGAAGATGCAATAGAAAGATGAAAAGTTGTGGATGAATTGTTGTTGGCATTTTCTCTGTCAGAAATCTCTAGAGATTTCATTCTTTCTTCCCTAGGATCCTTAACCTTCTAAATGACAGTTCTAAGTCTTTTCAGTTTTTATTTTATCAGTAACATTAAACACTTGAAAAATCCTGGGGTAGCAGTTGAGACAATAGGAAGAATTTAAGGGATGGTATTTTAGGGGAGTCATGCATCTCTATGGTATGTGTGGAAATGAAGTTGAGCATTTCCTAATGACTATCTGATTGATATTGGTAATTAAATTTTGATAGCTGTAATTTTAAGTTGGATTTTAACAAACTTAAGCTTGTTAAACTAAAGCTTGATGTTAACAAGCTTAACATTTTAAGCTTGTCTGTGGATAGGAAATGTTTGTAATGCTCTTCTAGTCCTCACCATTCTTATCAAACTTCTATGCACATTTTAAAGTCATAGTATTATAGAATCATAAATAATCTTGTCTTACACACTGAGGTGCAGGAGCTAAGTAGCTTGTCTAATATCATACACATAGAAGATATAAATGTTTCTGACTAGAGGAGAAAAGTAGAAAAATAGCTGTAGAGTTCCAAAAAATGTCAACATTCAAATAGTAGTTTTGTCAGAGACTTTACCTAGCATGATTTTAAAAATTCATTCACATAATCCAAATATTACTGGCTTAACTTTAAAAGTTCTGTTGTGTGGAAACCAGTCTGATATTTCAGAAATTCCAATATCTTGTTTAGGATTAAAACAGTCCCATCAAAAAAAATATAAGAGTAAATTAGAGAAGAGAATATCAGGGCTATTTTAGAATGAAATGTACATCTATAGTAATTATTTCAAATGTTTAATGCTTTAATTATTTAGAAATTTTAATGCTTATGATAACATTTCCTTACATGATGAAGCTATTTAGACAATGTAATATCAAGATGATAATCAAAATATTTTTAAATGTAAGATTTTTAAATATAATTTTTGCCATAAGAAGATAATCATCTCAAAATTCTGAAGTCTGAAATGGGTTTCACTGCGTGTCAGCAGGGCTGTGTTCCTTCTGGAGGCCCTAGGGGAGAATCTGTTTCCTTGCCTTTTCCAGCTTCTAGAGGCTGCCCCACATTTCTTGACTTGAGGCTGGTCCCTTTCTCCCTCTTCAGAGCCAGCAATGGCAGGATGAGTCCTTCTCACATTGAATGACTCTGACTCCTCTTCCTTCTTCCTGTCTCCTTCCAAGACCTTGTGATCATATTGAGCCCACATGGAAAATACAGAATAATCTCCCTACTTCAAAGTCAGGTAATTAGCTACTAAACAACAAATGGATCACTGAAGAAGTCAAAGAGGAAATAAAAAAATACCTATAGACAAATGAAAACAAAAACATGATGATCCAAAACCTATGGGATGCAGCAAAAACAGTTTTAAGAGGGTTGTTTATAGCAATACAACCTTACCTTAAAAAACAAGAAAAATCTCAAATAAATAACCAACTTTACACCTAAAGGAACTAGAGAAAGAAGAACAAGGAAAACTCAAAGTTAGTAGAAGGAAAGAAATCGTAAAGATCAGAGCAGAAATCAGTGAAAAAGAGACTAAAAAACAATAGAAAAGATCAAAGAAGCTAAAAGCTGGTTCTTTAAAAAAAATAAAAAAATTGATAAACCTTTAGCCAGACTTAACAAGAAAAAAAAAAAAAGAAAGAGGGCCCAAATCAGTAAAATCAGAAATGAAGAAGGAGGAGTTACAACTAACACCACAGAAAAGCAAGTGATCATATGAGACTACTGCAAGCAACTATAGGCCAATAAAATGGACAACCTAGAAGACATGGAAAAATTCTTAGAAAGGTACTATCTCCCAAAACTGAACCAGGAAGAAATAGAAAATATTAACAGACCAGTACTGAAATTGAATCAATAATTTAAAAACTCCCAACAAACAAAAGTCCAGGACTATATGCCTTCACCGGTGAATTCTACCAAACATTCAAAGAAGAGATAACACCTATTCTTCTGAAACTCTTCTGAAAAATTGCAGAGGAAAGAACACTACTGAACTCATTCTATGAGGTCACCATCATCCTGATATCAAAATCAGGCAAAGATATCACACAAAAAAGAAAATTACAGGCCAATATCACTGATGAACATAGATGCAAAAATCCTCAGTGAAATATTAGCAAATTGAATCTGACACTACATTAAAAGGATCATAACCATGATCAAGTGGGATTGATTCCAGGGTTGCAAGATTCAAAATCTGCAAATCAATCAATGTATTACACCACAGTAACACACTGAAGAATAAAAACCATATGATCATCTCAGTAGATGCAGAAAACGCTTTTAATAAAATTCAACATCCATTTATGAAAAAAACTCTCCAGAAAGTGGGCATAGAGAGAACTTGCCTCAACACAATAAAGGTCATACATGACAAACCCACAGCTAACGTCATACTCAATGGTGTAAAGCTGAAAGTATTCCCTCTAAGATCATGAACAAAATGAGGATGCCTACTCTCGTCACTTTTATTCAACATATCAATAGTTTTGGAAGTCCTAGCCACAGTAATCGGAGAAGAAAAAGAAATAAAAGGAATCCACATTGGAAAGGAAGATGTAAAACTGTCACTCTTTGCAACTGACATGATACTATATGCAGAAAATCCTAAAGACACTACCAGGAAACTACTAGAGCTCATCAATGAATTTAGTAAAGTTGCAGGATATAAAATTAATATATAGAAATGTGTTGCATTTCTACACACTAACAGTGAAATATCAGAAAGAGAAATTAAGGAAACAATCCCATTTACCATAACATTAAAAAAAAAAAAACCTAGGAATAAACTTACCTCAGGAGGCAAAAGACCTCTACTCTGAAAATGATAAGACACTGATGAAAGAAATTGTAGACAACACAAATAGATGGAAAGATATACCATATTCTTGGATTGGAGGAATTGATATCATTAAAATGACCATACTACTTAAGGCAATCTACAGATTCAATGCAGTTCCTTTCAAAATACCAATGACATTTTTCACAGAACTAGAGCAAATAATTTAAAAATTTGTATGGAAACACAGAAGACCCTGAATAGCTAAAATAATCTTGAGAAAGAAGAACAGAGCTGGAGGAATCACACTTCCTGACTTCAGACCATACTACAAAGCTACAGTAATCAAAACAGTATGGTACTGGCACAAAACCAGGCACATAGATCAATGGAACAGGACAGAGAGGCCCGAAATAAACCCACACATTTATGGTCAATTAATCTATGACAACAGAGGCAAGAATATATGAGGGAGGAAAGACAGTCTCTTCAAAAAGTGGTGCTGGGAAAACTGGACAGCTGCATGTAAAAGGATGAACTTAGAACATTCTCTAACATCAGATACAAAAATAAACTCAAAATGGATTAAAGAGCTAAATGTAAGACCAGATACTTTTAACACTCCTAGAGGACAAGATAGGCAGAATACTCTGACATAAATCGAAGCAACAGTTTTTTGGATCTGTCTCTTAAAGTAAAGGAAATAAAAGCAAATATAAGCAAATGGGACCTAATTAAACTTAAAAGTTTTTGCACAGCAAAGGAAGCCACCCACAAAACAAAAAGACAGCATACTGAATGGGAGAAAATATTTGCAAATGATATGACTGATAAGGGGTTAATATCCAAAATACATAAACAGCTGGTATAACTCAACGTCAAAAAAAACCCAAAAATACCAATTAAAAAAATGGACAGAAGACTTGAATAGACATTTTTCCAAAGAACACATACAGATGGCCAAAAGGCACATGAAAAGATATTCAACATCACTAATCATCAGAGAAATGCAAATCAAAACCACAATGACATATCACCTCACGCCTGTCAGAATAGCTATCATCAAAAAGTCTACAAATAACAACTGTTGGTGAGGATGTGGAGAAAAAGGAACCCTTGTACACTGTGGGGGGAAATGTAAATTGGTGCAGCCACTGTGGAAAACAGTATGGCAGTTTTTGAAAAAACTGAGAATAGAACTACCATATGACCCAGCAATTCCAATCCTGGGTATATATCTGAAAAAAACAAAAACACTAATTCAAAAGATACATGCACCTCAAATGTTCATAGCAGCATTATTTACAACTGCCAAGACATGGAAACAACCTAAGTGTCTGTCAACAGATGAATGGATAAAGAAGATGTGGTGTGTATACAATGGAATACTACTCAGCCATAAAAAATGAAATTGTGAAATTTGCAGGATGGACTTGGAGGGCATTATGCTAATTGAAGTGAGTCAGACAGAGAAAGGCAAATACTATATGATATCAGTTATATGTGGAATCTAAAAAATACAACAAACTAGTGAGTATGACAAAACAGAAACAGACTCATAGATACAGAGACAAACTAGTGGTTACCAGTGGGAGGGGGAGGGGCAACATAGGCTTGGGGGAATTGGAGGTACGTACTATTATTGGGTGTAAGATAGACCCAAGGATGTATTGTACAACATGAGGAATATAGCCAATATTTTGTAATATTGTAATGGAAATATTGTAATATTTTAAATGGAAAGTAACCTTAAAAATTGTATAAAAATAGAAAATTTAAAAAATTATTATTAATATCAACTTAAGCTTTTCTAGTTAATGAGACACTATAAATTTCACTTAGGGAGCTGAGATGATGAAATATATGGTGAAAAGCTGTGTATAGCTGGGTCAGTTATTAATTCAGAGGCATGTCAAATAAGAAATAGTAATAAGGTAGGAGAAGAGATGAGTTGGGCTGGGTTCTGCATGTGCTCCTAGGGGCAAATTGATCTGTTTGATCCATTGGGCCACTGCTAAGACTGGCCAGTATATTGCAAATCTGAATTACATCCCAAAGTTCATATTTGTTCTAAATCAATAGTTATAAAAATGCTACCTAAACATCATAAAATAGTTTTTTAAATGGAAGTAAAATTTTCACTCATTTTGATAAGTGATATTGGTAATAACCCTGTTTTCTCCCTAGATGCTGTAGATAAAAGGTGGAATGAAAGTGTGCAGTTGTATGATTTCAGTACTTCTTAACTTTGTAATTCAGTAGCTAACGTGAGATCCTAGACTTGAATGTTGTCTTTTCTGCTTCTTCTGCCCAATTTACTTGATTATTTAACAAACTGACAGAGAGCCCAAGGCTTGATCACATCATGGAAAAGTGATAGGACTATAGCTGTATTTCAAAGTGGCATGAGACTTGCATTTACCAGGGCAGGAGAGAAAGTAGGAATTTAAAAAGTGATGGAAACTAAAAGAGGAAAAGGAAAACAAGATATATATATATATATATATATATATATATATATATATATATATAGCATGTATTTTAAAAAGTGAGTAAAAACAAAAATGTGAAGATACTGCAAGCTGATATAGATCAACAAAAACAATGGAGCAGAGAAAAAAGTCACAGAGGAAAATGAAAGTTAAACAGAAGTGCAGAAACTTAAGAGAGTTTGAGGAAAAACAGATGTAGGAGAAAAAAAAGTACAAACGCCCAACACTGGGCAATGCAAGAGTGAGTCCAGTAAAGTGGTGGAGTAACTGTGAGCCAGAAACACAAGAAAGGTTAAAATAATGTTTGCTTTGCTTAGCCTTAATAACAGGAAAGGGACTTACTGCCTTCTTATAGTTTTTAATCCAAAAATAAAAATGTGTGGCCAGTTCTACAAAGCCTAAGACAATAACAACCACTTGCCCTTAAAAATTTCTACTTACTCAAAAAAAACAGATAGTAAATATCGTCATTTGGAAGAGTTCTTTTGAAGTTATTACTATGATTATATGTTAATTACTATGTTAATATGAGTATGTTATTATGTTTTTTAAATGAGTAGAGATGAAAAATTTCAAATATGCAAAATTACCATGCAGTGTAATAACCCTGTTAAGAGATGGACACATATAGTTTGGCATGAAACTTGGTGAAGCACATTAATTGAGATGGATGTGAAGCAATGAGCCCTGTCTGCCTGGGCAAAGTAGAGATGTATCCTGCTTGCAGGAAGAGAGATGGATTAAATGACATTTTTGGGTCCCTTCTGGTCTTAAAGTGACCATTAAGATTACAATCTGCAAACACTCCATTTCTCAGTTGGTGGACCAATTAGTTCTTCTCTGCTTTGAAAATAAAGTTAACTTTCAATTATCTGCACTAATTAGGGAGAAGTGGTGTGGGATAGCTAAACCAAAATGGTGGAAAGTCCAAAAATAATTTTATTTTTCTTTGAAGGGGTTTTGTAGTTACATGTAAAGTGGTGTTTAGGAAGTTCTGAATATACACAGCTTTTCGGACAAAATGAAGTCTTTGGTATCAGTGACCTTCTACAACTTTATCCTCTTTTAGAGGCTAATAGAGTGTTGTATGTATTTAAGAAATTTTTGTTGAGTTGAAATTGAAAACGCACTGCCAGACCTGACCACAGAGTTTCCCAATCTTGCATCATGATCACTCTCTCTCCTGCCTCCCATTCCAAGTGGGGAATGACTACAGTTGACCTTTGAAAGACATGGGGGTTGGGGTGCTGACCCTCCACAATGGAACATCCTAGTATAACTTTATAATTGGCCCCCTGAACCCACAGTTCCATATCCTTCAATTCAACCAACGTGGATAATGTATTACCATAGTATTTAGTTTTGAAAAATGTATAAGTGGACCTGCACAGTTCAAACCTGTGTTGTTCAAGGGTCAACTGTGTATTATTGCTCATGGATAGAACAGTGGTGGCTGAAAGTACAGTAATCTTCACTACCAGCATTTGGGCTTAAAAAAGTGACTTCTCCAGCTTTTGCTGTTCTTCAAACATGACAAACATGTACCTTCTGCAGTGTTTTTCTACTTATCACTCCTTCATTCTGGAAGGTTCTTGGATATGTATATGGCTTTCAATTAACTCTTTAGGAATCTGTTCAAATGTCATCTTCTTTAAACTTCTTATATAATAGAATTATACACATCCGAGTCACTATCTCTTCATTTTATCTTTCTTTGTAACAAGTGTCATCTTCTGATTATCTGACGTGCTGTTTACTGATTTATTTGTTTGTTGCCTGTCTCCATACATTAGTATATGTTTTCTGAAGGCAAGAACTCTATTTTGATCACCTGTGTATCTTTAGTATGTAGAACAATATATGTACGTAATAGGTAATCAAATATCTGTATATATGAAGCAGAAGTGAAAAAGGTACCATTTATTAAACATGCTGCCTGCTTCCCACTTGCAAGGGACAGGGTGAGTCAATTAGGAGTGCTGCCTGTTATCTCCATGTTACAGCTGAGTAAACTGTGTACCAGAGACATTAAGGTTGAAGGCCATCTAGCTGAATTAGAAACCCCAAATCATATCTGTCTGGCTCCTAGGTGATAGGACATACTGTATAAATTAACTTTCTTGAAGGCTTTGGAGGGCAAAAAAGTTTGGTGATGGAATCTGAGGAGCAGAGTGGGCAGAATGGCCCTAGGATGGTGTGAGGTAGCACGGTGAGAGGGAGAACCTTTGTGAAGCAGACACGCAAAAGCCATAGCGTAGGACACAGCAATGTTCATCATTCAGCAGGCTGAAGGTAGAGGCAAAGCCATAACAAGGAAGTCTAATTATACAGTCCAAAGCCTGAGGTTATCAGGTGAGGTCAAGATGCCTAGGGTAAAATAGGGCAATACTAAGGCTGAAAATGATGCCAAGATACTAGGGGCCAGCTTCTCTGTGATGTGTATGGCCTGTTGGTGAATTTGAAGGCTTATGGATGGCTTACAGCTAGATATAGAACTGTCAAAACACTCCTTTGTAGTATTAGCTCCCCATTCACTCAATGATTACTCCTATGGCCATCTGCCCATCATGTAAATATATTGTTCTTTCATGTTGCTCTGCTGGCAGTAAGGGCTTATGCGACCAGTCTACCTGTGATTCCTAATGTGCAGAGTGGTGTTGCATCACTAAGTCTCATCTTGTTTACTCTGGTTACCTGGCAGGGCTATATTATGACTGAGAACCTTTGCCTTTGTGGGCCCCTTCCTCCAAAAAATATTAAAAATTATATTTTATGACTGTGTTGGTCTAAAGATGAATAAGTTAATATTATATAGCAAAATTTTCTTTAACCTAAAAGTTTATTTTTTTTTCTTCTGATTTTAAAAGAAATTAAAACTTTTTGGGGGGGCCCTAAAAAGTGTTGTGGGTCTTAGGCACTGTGTCTACAGTGGGTAACTAGTAAGGCAGCCTTGGTTTATTAGCTGCCTAGTTGCTTTAAATATAAAATAATCATGTGACATCCTTAGTTATGGTAACCCTTGGACTTTAAATGACCTGATCATGATTGAAACAAGTGCATATGGCACTATCCTATCTAGCTACAGTCAATTTTTGTCAGTATAGGGTATCTAAAAATACCTACCGTGGTTCTCTCAGCTTTCTTAGAAAAAGGTGAAATATTATTGCTTACTCCTGAAACCCATTAGACTGTATAATACAATTTTAGTTCTCCTTATGTTTATGGCCCTACAGTGCCAGCAGAGTGATTGATAATTCCATGCAGGAAAACTAAGAAATTAAAGCCAAAAGATACTTTTTTTCCTGGAAAAGCCGAGAACCACCAAAATAAAGATTACTTAAGAAGATGTTCGAATTTCCTGAAATTGCTGGAAAGAGGTAGTATAGTTGTAGTAATAACAATAATGATAATTAATCGTCAGCATCATCCAACCACCATATGTTGAGTTCCTAATATGTTTCAAGCACTAAACTATTTAATGTATATTTTTTGTTTTAAAACAAATCAATCCTAACTGGTGGTTACATTATCAATCCTCATTTATGGGTGAGGAAATGAGGATTATAGAGGTTAAATAACTTTTTCATTGTCTATGTTTGGGAAAACCAGGACTCAACTAATTTTATGTAATGCAAGCAACTATGCTTTTAGCCTCATTTATCTATTATTTCTCTATAGCTTCTTAAGAGTTATAAGACAGTTCCTTGGAACTTTGATAATTTTGATGCAGCCATGATGAGTTTGGTGGGAAAAACCCCAGCTAGAAGGGGTGCTTAATCGAGTAGATGCTTGGGAGCACTGAGGGGACTTGCTAAAAATGTGATTATTTGATTTGACCTCTGTTAAATAATTGTGGGTTCTCTGAGAAAGAGGAGGAATAAAATGTTTTCATTTCTCTCATTGCCTGAACTGTCTCCAAAACAATCTTTCTGCTAAAAAAGAAACTCATTTTTAAATTATTTTTTTTGTAAAGTATAACAAGAAACATTTGCCCTAATACATGGACAATTTTTATTTAGACAACATGTATTCACTGAGAGTCAGTTATGAGCATGATGCTGTGCTAAACACGAAGGGGAATGCCTCCATTGCAGTAATATTATTATGCTCTAAATCTGCATTATTTAACAGACATATAATGTGAGTCACAAATGTAATTTAAAAATTCCTAGTAATCGCATAAAAAATGAAAAGAAACAAATGAAATTAATTTTAATAATAAATTTAAACTAATATGCTATAATTTTGACATGTAATTAACATGAAAATTATTGATATATTTTACATTCTTTTTTTTGTATGAAGTCGTCAAATTTTAGTGAATATTTTACATTCAGATCACATCACAATCAGAATGACCAATTTTCATTAGAAATACTTAAGATAAACTTGTATTTCATAAAATCAGTAGTTGCAAAAGTAGATTCATGTGCCAACATTGTTTCAAACATACTTGAAAGGTTTCTAATAGTTAAATTATCAATTAAAATTTAATTTAGATTAATTAAAATTAAATGAAAAACTTACTTTCTAAGTTGAACCAGTCACATTCCAAGTATTCGATATTCATTTGTTGTCAGTGGCTATTGTATTAGATAATGCACACCTTAGAAGTTCTATATAGCATATGTAGTTTCAGTGAATCCCACTTACAGGGCTTATTCCATTTATTGATTGGCGATTTGCACACCAAAGCCATTTTCTGTATTCAGGGTCCCGACTATTCCATCCATTTGGTGTAAACTAGTTAGATAATTTTGTCCAATGTTTTATTTTGTGTCTGATTAGATAGCAAAAGATAGTTCAAAACAAAAGCATCCATACTTAAAAACTATTATGTTTATTTATTGGCTGAGTGGCTTGCGGGATCTTAGTTCCCTGAACAGGGATTGAACCCGGGCCACGGCAGTGAAAGCATCAAGTCTTAACCCCTGGACTGCCAGGGATTTCCCTATTAAGTTTATTTTAACCTTACTTGAATCCTCTACATTTCTCCTCTCTTATCAGTCCTTATTCTTGCTACTTTCCACATTTAGAAACAGGAGAACATAGGTAGGGTTATGAATCAAAATAATTTTAGATACTTTTTTTTATCACCCTCAGAATCCTTTAAATGCCATTGGCAATCTCCAGTTATTAGCAGCATAAATATTATCCATTATTAGAAAGTGAAATAAGTGAAAACATTGTTTTCTTAGATATTATTCTTTTGGGCTTTGACAAATGCTATTTTTGGGTTCTTTGAGATGATGTTATTTATGAATGTGTTTGCCTTTTGATTAGTGCTTTTAATGACTAAAACTCCTGGATGGTATTCAAGATGGGAGGGATTCAAGGTTGTTGGAGGCTGAACATGGAATGCTGTGGTGTATAGGATGTCAGGCACTGGAAGGATAGTAACTGAATAGGCAATATCAGTGTGCTGTATGGAACATTATATGTTGTACAATACTATAAATACAGGGGACAATAATGGAATGCTAATAGCATGAATAAACAATCTGGGACTGGTGTATGACTGATGTGGTTTTCACTAGCTTCATTCATTAGCTTCAGTCAGTCATTGACTTGACTTTAGTGTCTGATATTAGTTTACCCTTAGTTGGGAAGATTCTGTGTATTTGGATTGGTTGTAAGACATTTCAGCTTCCCAGTTAGGTCAAGGCATCCTGAAGTCATCCCAATTTATTGGAGGACTGCTAGAGGGATTACAGAATCAGTTCTATATTTTCCAGGAGCTGAATAAGACAACAAATAAAAAAATTAAGACCAAGGACAAAAGGGCCTGATGACTTAGACCTATGTGGTCTGAAACTTTGTGAATTTGGGTGGTACTCTGGGGGAAAAAAATGGCTGTGCCTTGCTGCTTTATATTCCTTGTCTTCTCAAGAATGGCAAATCTCAAACTAGGTAATTGGGGACATTTTTTCAGATAGAATTGATATAGTATTATTGTTCCCACCACTCCCCCTTACCCTACTCCCTGACTATTGATGTCACTGTTGTGAGCACTATGAAACTTCTTAAATTACTCCCTGAAAGATCCACCTGTTTATCTTGAAAGCCTAGCCTGAGTTTTCTGTCTTTGCTGGATGAAGGTATTTAACCTCTACCATAAGTCTTCTCTTTTTCTAAGCATTCCCTGGATAGCTTCAGTGTTTCTTGAGGGATTTGGAAAATCAGACTGTTTAGTGACCTAGCGTGTGTGTCATTCGCTTCTCCTATGAGAACTTTCAACTACTTCAGTTGTTTCACAGTCTTTGTTGATTTTAATATTATACTTTAATTTTTATATTAATGCATTCCTTGTAATAAGAGGTCTTTATTTTAATGGAAATAAGCAGAAAAAGCCAGAAAACATGGTGGTGGGAGTAGTTTCACTGCCTTTGGACACTCTGTGTCTCCATATCTAGAAAATGCAATGTTATCTGATTTTTAAGGATATAAAACTTTAATTTTCACTACTTTTTGGTAGAGGTGTTGGTTGATTGACACTCTACTATTAGTGCAAGACTTAAAGTTGCCCCTAAAATTGAGAAAGCGTGTAAGAGCAATGGTACCCAATGCATAAAGTCACAGAGGAATTCTCAGTATAACAGGATGCTACTAAATTTCTATAATTATAACATGAAATTTTAATTCTGGTTTCATGCACCCTTGTATAAATACCAGGAGGATATCGTTATATAACATGCCCATGTACAAGTTATCAGAATACTAATATTTCTTAAAGGCTTGAAAATTAAATTTATTTAATTAAAAAAATTCCAAGTAGCAGAATATATCACCAAACAACAATAAAAAGACATATGATTAAGAAATTAAATGTGAAAAATTTCAGTAAATTTGATATATAGATGCTATATCAACAAAGATACCAAGAATGTGAAATTAAGAAAAAGATGGAAGACTAAGTGAATGGATATTTATGAAGTGTACGTTTTTCTTAATACCAAATCTGGAGAATTTATTAGAAAAGATTTTGAACATTACCTAAAGTCTATGAAAGTACATTCTAATATAGAGATGCAAAGCAGAAAATGAAAATATACTGACTGAAGAGGAGAGAGTGCCAGTTTGTTTCATTTTGAGGAGGGTTATTCTTTTGAGCACTGAATTTTTATGCAGGAATTTTATCCAGTTTAAGCTATCTGTGATGGTAGCTTGCTCATGAGATTTCATCTGGATTTCCAAGAAAAAAAGTACTTAACTTTTATGAGCATGGGCAGAGTGGAAATCTCTGTTCTTTATAAATTGAGTGAAGGGGCACAGACATGACTGTGGTTTAATTTTACCACATGACCATAACAACTACTGATGGGAGGGAAAGATTCTAGTAGAATTGGAAAAACCCACTGTAGCATTCCCAGCATCTGATAAGCTAATCATCATGGGGGATATTATCTCACATGCTGGCAGTGATACTGAAATGTGCAGAAATATCATCAGAATTCATAGAATTGCAGAATAAAATTGAAGTGGTCTTTTTGTGTTTAAGAAATGTGCCCAAATCAATTTGAATTAACACCATCTTTAGCTTACACATGAGAAAGAAAGGCTGTTTAAAGGCTTTTCAGTATGGCCTTTAAAAAATTGGGTGTTACTGTTTTATAATGGAGTGGGAAAGCAGTCTATATGTGACACTGAATGTGAGATTGACCACTGCTTGATGTACCAAGTTCTTAGGTGTATGGGATGGAAGAACTGAATCAAAAGCAGATTTCTAAGACATAGAGAAAACATTTTGTGAACATCCTGGAGGATAAAGACTTGGACAAAGCGATCTGAAATAACACTGTGAGTGGTATGTCACCATGAGAATATGTTTCTTTGAAAGATCTACCAAAAGATTACACACTATAAAGGCATTCAAATGAATGATGAGAATGATTCTCCACCTGCTAAAGCAATGAGCTCATTGGCAACATGTCATATCAGATCCAGATAGAAGGGACTCTTATGGCAGTCTGTATAGTACAAAAAAAAAAATCAAGGTGGTACCAAGGTTGAAGGGAAGGGATTTAGGAGAATGAAGATTATGAAGATTCTTGTTATTTTTAAAATAAATTTATTTAGTTAGTTAGTTTTGGATGCGTTGTGTCTTTGTTGCTGCTTGTGCGCTTTCTCTAGTTGTGGTGAGCGGGGACTACTCTTCCTTGCGTTGCTCAGGCTTCTCATCGTGGTGGCTTCTCTTGTTGCGGAGCACAGGTTCTAGGCACACGAGCTTCAGTAGTTGTGGCACACAGGCTTAATTGCTCCGTGACATGTGGGATCTTCCCGGAACAGGGCTTGAACCCATGTCCCCTGCACTGGCAGGTGGATTCTTAACCACTGCACCACCAGGGAAGTCCCTATGAAGAGTCTTAATATTCAGCTATACTAAGAGAGAAATAAAGGGCATTTATCAATCAATAAAGAGTGCAGATTGAGTCACCCTTATGAATAAGAAGTTCTGAAGAATGTCTTGATTTTCTCTGACATAAGAAGTTCTAAGAAAATGCCCCCAGATTTCAAGATAACAGATATCATTCAACACCAGATTTGAGAAAGTTGATTATATAATTTTTTTTAATTGTGGTAAAAAACACATAATATGAGATTTACCCTCTTAAGAAATTTTTAAGTGTACATTACAGCATTGTTAACTATAAGCATAATGTTATATAGCAGATCTCTAAAAATTTCTCATCTTGCATGACTGAAACTTTATACCCATTGAACAGCAACTCCTCTTTTCCCCCTCCCCTTAGCCTCTGGCAGAGACCATTCTACTCTTAGCTTCAATGAGTTTGACTATTTTAGATACCTCATATAAGAAGAATTATGCAGTGTTATACTTCTATGACTGGCTTATTTTATTTAGCATAATGTCCTCAAGATTCATCTGTGTTGTAGCATATGACAGGATTTCCTACCTTGTATGGCTGAATTCCATATTGCCATCATATACGTACATATTCCCTTGTATGTATATACCACATTTTCTTTATCCATTCGTATGTCGATGGCCATCTAGGTGGTTGTGAATAGTGCTACAATGTGAATAGTGCTGCAGTGAACATGGTTAAGCACATGTCTTTGAGGTCTTAGTTTCAATTCTTTTGTATAAATACCCAGAAGTGGTGTTGTTGGATCATATGATAGTTCTATTTTTAGTTTTTCAAGGAAACTCCATATTATTTTCCATAGAGACTGCACCATTTTACGTGTCCACCAATAGCACAAGGATTCCAGTTTCTCCAAATCCTCACCAACACTTGTTATTTTCTCTCTCTGTGTGCGTGTGTTTAACTAATAGGCATCCTAACTTAACTAATAGGCATCCTTCAAATAGGCATTTGAAGAAATGTTTATTCAAGTCTTTTGCCCAGTTTTAATTGGGTCATTTGTTATTTTGCTATTGAGCTGTCCGAGTTCCTTATATATTTTGGATATTAACCCTTTATCAGATATATGGTTTGCAAATATTTTCTCCCATTCTGAAGATTGCATTTTCACTCTGTTGATTGTTTCCCTTGCTATGCAGAAGCTTTTTAGTTTGACGCAGTTGCACTTGTCTATTTTTGCTTTTGTCGACTGTGCTTTTGGTGTCATATCCAAGAAATCATTATCAAGATCAGTGTTGTGAAGATTTTCCCCTATGTTTTCATCTAGGAATTTTATAGTTTCATTTTATAGTCTTACATTTAAATTTTTGAACTGATTTTTGCATATGGTATAAGACAAGTGTTCAATTACATTGCTTTGCATGGGGATATCCAGTTTTCTCAAAACCATTTATTGAAGAGATTATCTTTTCTCCGTTGTGAATTCTTGACACCCTTGTTGAAGATCATTTGACTGAATATGCATAGGTTTATTTCTGAGCTCTTTATAGTGTTCCATTGGTCTATATGTCTGTCTCTATGCCAGTATAATACTGTTTTAATTATTGTAGCTTTGAAATATGTTTTGAAATAAGGAAGTGTGATATTTTCAGCTTTGTTTTTCCATGTGGTTCCATGTGAATTCTATGATGTTTTTAATTTCTGGAAAAGATGCCATTGGGATTTTGATAGGGATTGTATTGAATCTGTAAATTACTTTAGGTAATGTGAACATTTTAACAATGTAAAATCTTCCAACCATGAACACAGGATGACTTTCCATTTATTTACATATTCTTTAATTTCTTTCAGTAGTGTTTTTTTAGCTTTCAGTGTGCAAGTCCTTTGCTTTCCCTATTAACTTTATCCTATGTGTGTTATTCTTTTTTATGCTGTTATAAATGAGGTTATTTTCTTGATTTCCTTTATAGATCATTTTTTATTAGTGTATAAATATACAACTTATTTTGGTATGTTGATTTTGTATCCTAAAACTTTGCTGAATTCCTTTATTAGTTCTAACAGTGGTTTTTGTTTTTGTTTTTGGTGTGGCGTCTTTAGAGTTTTCTGCATACAAAATTATGACATCTTTGAACAGAAATAACTTTACTTCTTCCTCTCTGATTTGGATGGCTTTATTTCCTCTTCTTGCCTAATTGCTTTGGCTAGTATATTAAGTACTATATTGAATAGAAATGGCCTTATTCCTGATATTAGAGGAAAAGCTCTTAGTTTTTCACTATTGAGTATGATGTTAGCTGTGGGCATTTCATATATAGCCTTTGTTATGTTGAGGTAATTTTCTTTTATTCCTAGTTTGTTGAGCATTTTTGTTATGAAAGGGTGTTGAATTTTTTCAAATGCTTCTGCGTCTGTTGAGATGATTATATAATTTTTATCCATTGTTCTGTTAATGTGGTTCATTAAATTGATTGATTTGTGTATGTTGAACCATCCTTGCCTCCCAGGGATAAATCCCACTTGATCAGGGTTTATAATCCTTTTAATGTGCTATTGAGATCAGTTTGCTAGTATTTTGTTAATGATTTTTGCATCTGTGTTCATCAGGGGTATTGTGAGCAGTTTTTTAAAAAATAAATTTACTTATTTATTTATTTATTTTTGGCTGCATTGGTTCTTTGTTGCTGTCCGTGGGTTTTCTCTAGTTGTGGCAAGCGGGGGCTATTTTTTGTTGTGGTGTGCAGGCTTCTCATTGCGCTGGCTTCTCTTGTTGTGGAGCATGGGCTCCAGGCATGTGAGCTTCAGTAGTTGTGCCACGTGGGCTCAGTAGTTGTGGCTCATGGGCTTAGTTGCTCCATGGCATGCAGGATCTTCCGGCATCAGGGCTTGAACCCGAGTCCTCTGCATTGACAGGCGGATTCTTAGCCACTGTGCCACCAGAGAAGTCCCCAGCTCTTTTCTTATAGTGTCTTTGGCTTTCATACAGGGTAATGCTGGCCTCATAAAATGAGTTTGGGACTGTTCCTTCCTATATATTTTTTGGCAAAAGTTTGAAGATTGGCATTAATCCTTTTCTGAATGTTTGGTAGAGTATACTAATGAAACCATCTGATCCTGGGCTTTTCTTTGTTGGGAATTGTATGATTACTGATTAAATCCCCATACTAGGGCTTCCCTCGTGGCGCAGTTGTTGAGAGTCCGCCTGCCGATGCAGGGGACACGGGTTCATGCCCCGGTCCGGGAAGATCCCACATGCCACGGAGCGGCTGGGCCCGTGAGCCATGGCCGCTGAGCCTGCGCGTCCGGAGCCTGTGCTCTGCAACGAGAGAGGCCACAAGAGTGAGAGGCCCGCACACCGCAAAAAAAAAAAAAAAAATCCCCATACTAATTATAGGTCTATTCAGACTTTATATTCTTAACAATTTAGTCTTGGTAGGTTGTATGTTTCTAGGAATGTATCCATTTCTTTTAGATTATCCAGTTTGTTGGCATATAGTTGTTCATAGTAGTCTTTTATAATCCCTTTTATTTTTGTGGCATCAGTTGTTATGTCTCTTCTTTCATTTCTGAATTCATTTATTTGAATCTTCTCTCTTTTTTCTTAGTCTAGCTAAGGTTTTGTCCGTTTTGTTAATCTTTTAAAAAATCCAACTTTTAGTTTTGTTAGTGTTTTTCTTTTTTCCCCTAATTTATAGTCTTTTTATTTCTGCTTTAATCTGTTATTGCCTTCCTTCTGCTAACTTTGGGCTAATTTTGTTCTTTTTCTTCCTCCTTGAGGTGTAAAGTTAGGCTGATTATTTGAGAACTTGCTTCTTTTTTAACTATGGGAATTTATTGCTATAAACTTGCCTCTTATTACTGTCCCATAAGTTTTGGTATGTTGTATTTTTGTTTTCATTTTTTTCAAGATATTTTCTAATTTTCCTTTTGGTTTCTTCTTTGACTAACTGGTTATTCAAGCTTATGTTGTTTAATTTCTACATATTTGTGAATTTTCCACATTTCTTTCTGCTATTAATTTCTAGTTTCATTCCATTGTGATCAGAAAAGATACTTCATATGATTTCAATCTTCTTAAATTGGTTAAGACTTGTTTTGTGACCTAACATGTGATGTATCCTGGAAATTGTTCTGCATACACTTGAAAAGAATGTGTATTCTGCTTCTGGGGGTGGAATGTTATATATATGTCTGTTAGGTCCATTTGAGCTATAGTGTTGTTCAGGTCTTCTATTTTCTTATTGATCTTTTGTCTGGATGTTCTATTCATTAGTTAAAGTATAATTTGAAATCTTCTACTATTATTGTGTTTTTGTCTTTTTCTCCTTTGAGTTATGTCAGTGTTTGCTTCATATATTTAGGCTGTCTGATGTTGAGTGTTTCTATATAATTGTTCTATTTTCCTGATGAATCAACAGTTTTTATCATATAATGTCCTTTATCTCTTGTGACAGTTTTTGACCTAAGTCTATTTTGTTTGATGTAAGTATGGCCAGCCCTGCTCTCTTTGGTTAATACTTGCATGGAATATCTTTTTCCATCTGTTTACTTTATTCCCTTGCAAGCAGCATATTTTTGATCTTTTTTTTTAATGCATTCAGTTACCTGTGTCTTTTGATTGGAGAGATTAATAATTTACCTTTAAAGTAATTACTGATAGGGAATATTGCAAATTTCTTAATTGCTTTGTGTTTGTTATAGCTCTTTTGTTTCTTTTCATCTCTTGCTGTCTTTGTGTTTTGCTGATTTTTTGTGGTGATATACTTTGATTCCGTTCTCATTTTCTTTTGTGTATCATCTGTAGGTGTTTTCTTTTTGGTTACCATGGGGCTTATATAAAACATCTTATAGGTACTACAGTCTATTTAAGCTGTTAACAACTTAAATTCAATTGCATATGTAACCCCTACACTTTTACCACTCCTCCTTTATATTATTTGTGTCACAAGCTACATATTTTTATATTGTGTATCTACTAACACATTTTTGTAGTTATAATAATATAGCAGAATTAAAAGTGATTTACACACCATCATCACAGTATTAGAGTAGTCTGTGTGTGTCTATAAATATTTACCTTTACCAGTGAGCTTTATACTTTCATGTGCTTTCATGTTGTTTACCATCTCTTTGTTTCAGCTTGAAGGACTACCTTTAGCATTTTCTATAAGGCAGGTCTGGTGGTCATTAACTCCCTCAGTTTTCATTTATCTGAGAAAGTCTTTATCTTTCATTTATTTTAATGGACAGTTTTGCAAGATAGGTTATTTTTGGTTGGCAGTTTTTTCTTTTAGCACTTTGAGTATATCATCCCACTCCTTCTGGTCTCTAAGGTTTCTGCTGAGAAATCTGTTGATAGTGTTATTGGATTCCCCACCCCACACCCCGGAGGTGATTAGTTGCTGTTACGTTACTTCTTTCAAAACTCTTTCTTTGTTTTTGACTTCTGACAGTGTGATACTAGGGTATCTTAGTGTAGGCTTATTTGAATTCCTTGTATTTGAGTCTATTGTGCCCATTATCTTCCCCAGATTTGGGATGTTTTCAACACTATTTCTTTCAATAAGCTCTCTGCCTCTTTTCTATTTCTCTTTTTTCCTTCTGGGGCCCCCATAATGTATATATTCATCCTCTTGATAGTGTCTCATAAGATGCTTAGACTCTCTTTATTCCTTTTAATTTTCTCTTTTTGCTCCTCTGACTAGATAATTTCAGATGACTTGTCTTTGAATTCACTGATTCTTTCTTCTGTTTGATCCAGTTTGATAGTCTGTCTCCCTAGTGAAATTGTCAGTTCATTTATTGAATTCTTCAGCTCCTTGATTCTTTTTTACATTTTCTATCTCTTTGTTGAAATTCTAATTTTGTTCATGCATCATTTTCTTGAGCTCATTTAACATCTTTATGATGGTTATTTAAAATTCTTTGTTAAGAATTTCATATACCTCCATTCCTTTTGGGCCAGTTTCTGGATATTTATTTTGTACGTTTGATTGGCATTTCCCCCTGGTTTTTCATGTTCCATGTAATTTTGTGTTTGTATTCCTGAATTTTAAAAAAGCCTCCTTTCCTTGTCTTTATGAACTGCCTTTCTTCAGGGAAAGACCACAACCAACCAGCCTGGCTAGGCATTTTGGGACCTTTCAAACATTTTCTGTTGTTGTGTCTTTTCTAGACTTGTACATGTAGATACCTAATTAGAAATATTTGCCATTTTTTTCTAGACTTGTACATGTAGATACCTAATTAGAGATATTTGCCATTTTTTTCAGGGGCTTGCAATCTCTTGTTCCTTTTGGTGTATGTCTAATATACCATGGGTCGTCTGGAGCAGTAGTACTCCACCCAGGTCTTCTTTGTTCTCAAAAGCTTCAAGTTATTTAGAATTTGCTGGGTGCTAGTGCTCTGAGAAAGGTGAGACAGAAGCCAGTCCCGCAGATAGCCTCCTTGAAAAGTCAGAACATAATAAAGGTCATATACGACAAACCCACAGCCAACATCGTTCTCAATGATGAAAAACTGAAACCATTTCCTCTAAGATCAGGAACAAGTCAAGGTTGCCCACTCTCACCCCTGTTATTCAACACAGTTGTGGAAGTTTTAGCCACAGCAATCAGAAAAGAAAAAGAAGTAAAAGGAATCCAAATTGGAGAAGAAGAAGTAAAACTGTCACTGTTTGCAGATGACATGATACTGTACATAGAGAATACCAAAGATGCTACCAGAAAACTACTAGAGCTAATCAATGAATCTGGTAAAGTAGCAGGATATAAAATTAATGTGCAGAAATCTCTTGCATTCCTATACACTAATGATGAAAAACATGAAAATCAAGGAAACACTCCCATTTACCACTGCAACAAAAAAGAATAAAATACCTAGGAATAAACCTACCTAAGGAGACAAAAGACCTGTATGCAGAAAACTATAAGACATTGATGAAAGAAATTAAAGATGATACAAACAGATGGAGAGATATACCATGTTCTTGGGTTGGAAGAATCAATATTGTGAAAATGACTATACTACCCAAAGCAATCTACAGATTCAATGCAATCCCTATCAAACTACTAATGGCATTTTTCACAGAACTAGAACAAAAAATTTCACAATTTGTATGGCAACACAGAAGACCCTGAATAGCCAAAGCAATCGTGAGGAAGAAAAACAGAGCTGGAGGAATCAGGCTCCTGGACTTCAGACTATACTACAAAGCTACAGTAATCAAGACAGTATGCTACTGGCACAAAAACAGAAATATAGATCAATGGAAAAGGATAGAACACCCAGAGATAAACCCACGCACATATGGTCACCTAGTTTTGATAAAGGAGGCAAGAATATACAATAGAGAAAAGACAGTCTCTTCAATAAGTGTTGCTGGGAAAACTGGACAGCTACATGTAAAAGAAAGAAATTAGAACGCTCCCTAACACCATATAGAAAAATAAACTCAAAATGGATTAAAGACCTAAGTGTAAGGCCAGACACTGTAAAACTCTTAGAGGAAAACATAGGCAGAACACTCTATGACATAAATCACAGCAAGATCCTTTTTGACCCACCTCTGAGAGAAATGGAAATAAAAACAAAAATAAAAAGATGGGACCTAATGAAATGTAAAAGCTTTTGCACAGCAAAGAAAGCCATAAATAAGATGAAAAGACCACCCTCAGAATAGGAGAAAATATTTACAAATGAAGCAACTGACAAAGGATTAATCTCCAAAATTTACAAGCAGCTTATGCAGCTCAATATCAAAAAAACAAACAACCTAATCCAAAAATAGGCAGAAGACCTAAATAGACATTTCTTCAAAGAAGATATACAGACTGCCAACAAACACATGAAAGAATGTTCAACATCATTAATCATTAGAGAAATGCAAATCAAAAGTACAATGAGGTATCACCTCACACCGGTCAGAATGGCCATCATCCTAAAATCTACAGACAATAAATGCTGGAGAGGGTGTGGAGAAAAGGGAACCCTCTTGCACTGTTGGTGGGAATGTAAATTGATCCAGCCACTGTGGAGAACAGTATGGATATTCCTTAAAAAACTAAAAATAGAACTACCGCACAACCCAGCAATCCCACTACTGGGCATATACCCTGAGAAAACCATAATTCAAAAAGAGTCATGTACCACAATGTTCATTGCAGCTCTATTTACAATAGCCAGGATATGGAAGCAACTTAAGTGTTCCACGCCAGATGAATGGATAAAGAAGATGTGGCACATATATACAATGGAATATTACTCAGCCATAAAAAGAAATGAAACTGAGTTATTTGTAGTGAGGTGGCTGGACCTAGAGCCTGTCATACAGAGTGAAGTAAGTCAGAAAGAGAAAAACAAATACCGTAAGCTAACACATATATATGGAATCTAAAAAAAAAAAATGGTTCTGAAGAACCTAGGGAAAGGGCAGGAATAAAGATGCAGACGTAGAGAATGGACTTGAGTACACAGAGATGGGGAAGGGTAAGCTGGGACGAAGTGAGATAGTGGCGTGGACTTACATATACTACCAAATGTAAAATAGCTAGCTAGTGGGAAGGAGCTGCATAGCACATGGAGATCAGCTCAGTGTTTTGTGACCACATAGAAGGGTAGCATAAGGAGGGTGGGAGGGATACGTAAGAGGGAGGAGATATGGGGATATATGTATATGTATATGTATAGCTGATTCTCTTTGTTATAAAGCAGAAACTAACACACCATTGTAAAACAATTATACTCCAATAAAGATGTTAAAAAAATACTGATTTCTTTTTCTGATTATAAAAGTAGAATGTATAGAAAAGTATAAAGACAGAAACAGAAATCACCGAGATCCTATATTCTTGAGGTATACTGCCCAATACTGTAGTTGCTAGCTACACGTGGGTATTGAGCACTTGGAATGTGGCTAGTCTGAAATGAGAAGTGCTCTAAATGTAAAATATACATTAAATTTCAAAGACTTAGTATGAAATAAAATCCCATTAATAGTTTTTTACACTGATTACATAGTACTGAAATACTTTGAATATTTTGGGTTAAAGTTTATTATGATAATTAATTTAACGTATTTCTTTTTACTTTTTAATGTGGATATTAGAAAATTAAAAATCACATATGTGGCTTGCACCATATTTCTACTGGACAGTACTGATCTACAGGATATATGCCGAGCCCTTTTCCTATACATTTACAGAAATTAAAAATTGTGATTGTATCATACTTACTTTTTTATAACCTAATTTTTCATTTAATGAAATATCAAAACCATTTTCTAATGCTGTTAAATGTTTTTCTATGACATCATTTTAAACTACTAAGCAGTATTCTATCACATTGGACATAGTATATTTATTTAACAAATTCCTTATTTTTGGACATCAAGGTTATTTCCAGTATTAACTCCACAATGAATACTACTGTATATAACTCTACTGCATCTCAGTTTACTTATTAGGAAATATTCCTAGAGGTGGAATCATTGTAAAGGTTTTAAACGTGTTTAAGGCTTTTGATAACTGTTGCTAAATTGCTCTACAGAAAAGCTGTATTTTATACTCCCAGTACCAGTGTTTAAGAGAGCTCATTTCTCTTAGCTGTCTACCTCATTTTTGTTAAGGATTTCACTTAATTTCAGAGAAAGTGCTACATAATTTCATTTGAAAAACAAAGGTCTATTCTTTGTAAATAATTTTTATTTTCTGTGAAACTTTTAACCTACCTAAGGTTTAATTATTCTTAATTATTATGTTGTTGCTCAAAATTATTCTTGAGCTGCATCTTCTAAATGAATAATGAGTTAACTGTATACTTTTTAGGAGAACAACCAAGTATAATCCTGTAGAAAGGATTCCATCTGATGGTCACTAAAAAAAAATTTTAAATAACTGATTTCTCAGAGATAAATTTTTGGCATCAAGCACCTAACTTTCTTTGCTTTTTGTATCAGATCCAATCAGTGGTTAATTTTTTTCTGTGCAGTTCAGAGCAAAAATGTCAGAAAAATCTTCTCCTTCTGTTACGCGCAAAATAAGCAGATATCCACTGGAGTTCATGGGCTGCTTGAGTGGTATTTACACCAGTGGGTTCATTGAATAGCAGAACATGCTGTTTATGTCATATCAAGCTTTGGCCAATCTAATAAACATGCCTAACAGTTCTGCTGTTTTAGTGACTCTGAGTTACTCTGGTCAACATTTCTCATACTCAACACCAGAAGATACATCACAGGTGTGACTTGGCTTTCCAATCCACTTCTCCTTATTGGTTTGCTTAGAGTTCCAGGCTTACAATTTGAGTACTGTGAGCCTCAGCTGGCAAACACCACAAGGTGATGGTGGTACAGGCTGAACTCAATCATTACAGGATGAGAAGGGCAGGTGTGTGACAACCATTATTCTTGTTGGCTTTGATTTCTGTTTCTGACTGCCTTTATCAGTTTAGTATTCCTATTTATCTGGGGCACTTGGAATTGAAATTGCCCTTTTAAGGTAGGGATATGGGAAAAGGGATAATCTTTCTAAAACAAAATGCTGATGATGAAGTAGATTTTTAAAAAACATTGTGTTCACGTGTGTGTGTGTGTGTGTGTGTGTGTGTGTGTATGATTTCAATGCACCAAGCTATAATAGACTTAACTGGTTTGGGGTTTTCCAATGATTTTGTTGTGATTAGATGAGATGAGCAAATATTTTAAAATACATTTTGGCCTCAGTGAAATTTTGTGATAGTAAACTTTAACTGGGAACTGAAGACTACGTGTGAAGAAAATTTTTGTTTATTTAAATCCCGACACTGGCTGAAGATCCAGTACACAGAACAAGGCTGTCATATGCTTGCTTGCCTAATTTGTAATCCTTCATTGTCTTGTGACTTCTTTCTCCTACGAATTAATCTTGTCCATCTAGCTATGATTTTTCTCCATGTACGTTCCTTTCAAATGTGAGCTGATAACCAAAATCCAAGAGGGAAAAATGTGTGTCTAGTCTCCTTAGCTATTAGCATTGGAAAAACTAATTGAGGTTATGTGTAGGATAAAATTGGTGTTTATGTAGTAAGGAGCAGAGGGATGGTAGAGTTTAATTAGCAAATAAGAAAACTTTCCATATGCTAGTAGAAGAGGACTCTTGGTGATGTTGCAAGACTCATAATGTCAGAGCCTCTTATTTTCTCCTTTTGCTTGTAAGTTGTTAGCTATTTCTCCAGTTGAATCTTATGATGTAAGCACTTTTCTGGTATGATAAACATTGAAAATGTCTGGCCACAGGAGCCAATAATATTGGTAAAATCCATAAATATATTAATTCTTGTATCCAATGCCCTAAGAGTTTTTCTTTAGTATATATGTGGTAGGGAGTGAGTAAAAACAGTGGATATTTTTCACAAAGATGGCCAATAAATTTACATTAGCTGTGCTGAATTAAGTTATAATAGAAACAGAAAAATGTGATTATTTATATCATTTTAAATGGTGGAACAATTATAGAGTTAAGCATTTCTATATTAATTAATAAAATAGAGCAAAGACCCAAGAAACATTAGAAAATAAGTACATGAATGTGGACGAGGAAGATAGAGAATTTCTTCCCACTTTTATGAAAAAAATATAACAACAAATATTTTTTATGTCAATTGATTTATTTCATTATATATCTTTAAGATTTTCAGATGAAATATATAACTTTTGTGATTCTGTCAAAACAGGGATATTATAGGGATTTTAAAGTGGAAATATTTTTCCTACTGCTTAACAAATGTAGTCTGGGCAACTTTTTGGTCTAATAACTAGGTCCTGCTTTCTAGAAATCAGAGTTTCTCGGCTTACTTTTGTGATTCATCTGTAACAATAGTAACTGGTCAATTAACCCAATACTTACTAAGTGCCAAACATTCACTCATTCATACATTTATCCAAAAAACACACACAGACATCCACCTTGTGCATAACACTCTTTTAACTTCAGTAAGGCATGCAATTACAAACAAGTTATTTTGTGTCTCAGGGGAATTTATAGTCTCATAGAGAGAGAAGACATTACAGCAAATGAATAACACTGAGCTAAGTGAAGCGTTAGATCAGTGAGGGAGTTTAATGGGTATCCTGTAGAGGGAAGAGGGAGAAACCACTATGAGTTGGGTTAGTCAGAAAAAACTAGTTGAAAGTGGAGGTGTGGTAATCATGAGCAGGTTTGCACAGCTTCCATATGTCTATAAATACTTTGGTTCTAGAATTCCTCTACTCCAACTCTTTTATTTAACTGATGAAGAAATTGAGGCCCAAAGCACAGAAGCTCGGCTGAGGTGCAGTTCGGTGGTGGCTGAGGTGGGGCTGGAACCCAATTTCCCAGCCTGTTAGTCCAAGGTGCTTTCTATTAGAGCAGTTTAAGAGATGGGCTAGTGGACCACAACAGACCTTTGTTGTTAATTTCTCTTGTTGACAGTCCTTCTGTCAGATTTTCAAAATTTAATGTTTGAAGTTTATATTTTTGACTTATTCAAAACTGTGTTAGTATTTACTGAGAAGACATGATTATTTATGTGCCATTTTTCTGTACTAGGAAAGTGGTTTTCACTGAATGAATTTGCAACTTAGAGTAGCAATATGTGAAAGAAAATGTTTTGGGGTTTGTCAGCCCCCGCCTTTATTCTTTACCTCTCATGGCCCTAATGACCTCTTTTTTTATTTCCTTCCATAAAGAAATCTTTCAACAGCTCTTACACATGCTGTATTTTCTTGACAAAGCCTACCAGGAAAGCAGTGTTTGAAAGGTTCAGTACAGCTTCCAATCTTAGGCTTTATCTTTGAAATTTTGCACACTGAGTTAAAATATTGCTACATTTGTGGCCTGGGATCGTCCCTGCTAATTCCATATGAAGCAAGAGTGCCAAAGAACTATTAGAACTCCCCTTGTGAATTTGCTTGGTGAGCTGTTCTGAACTTGGTGTTTTAATCTCTCCATCAGGATCAACGTGATCCTGTGTTAAAGCCAAGGTCAAGTGGGATAAGCAGTTGAACTTTCTCTGTCTTGCATGGCTCGTTGAAACATGTAACCTTTATAGCCTTGGTTTCTGCTTTGGAGGGGAATCTGAAGTCCAGATGTTTCTTTCCTTCTTTTGAAAACCCTTTTCATTTTACTAGACTTGGTGTCAGAAAAGCAATTGGGGGTAGATTAGGTAGGAGGTGGAAGGTCAGTGTTTCCTTTGCTAGTATTGCAAAATAAGAGGTTTTTGTGTTTGTTTATTTCTATTTTCCTCCAGTTGGGCCACTGAGAGTAAGTCACTGACTCTGAAGACATAGATTTCCTTCATGTGTCAGCAGTGGCTAAGGAGTCAAGGTAAGTAAAGAAAAGACGGGAGGCAGCCATCTGATCCCTTTTGGTTGGCAGAAAATAAACCCTTAAGTAACCAGCTGCCACCTTTTAAGACTTTTTTCTCCAATGCAGTCAATGTAAATGACTCCCTTCTTCCACAAAATGCTCTAATTTTTTTTGTTACTAAAAACCTATGAATAAAACAGTAGGTACGCTGCTTTTCTCCTTCTAATGCAGTCCTATATTTTCTTAGATGAACCAACATGCATGCATTATCTTTAATTACAAGTGACATTTATGGCCGACTTTATAGGTCCTGTCATTTCACGTGGCTTACTAACAAGTCCCTTCAAATAACTGTCCTTTAACAACTTCAAGTGGTTGGGCTTCTGCTTCAGAACAGCACATGGAACAACCTATCCACTGGCCATACATTCAATTATGACTATTTCTGCCTGAAGGTAGTAGTCTAAACCTCCAATTCATATTTTCTGTGAAGTCTATGAATAATGGTAAATAATTCCTTGGCTAATTTCATGAGCACAAAATAACTAAAAGAAACACAAACAAAAACTCAAAGAATGGAGGACACATATAAATATTCTAGAATTTTATGGTTGGGAAGTGACCCTTGCAATAAAATTGCAAATTGTTGTTGGGTTCCATGACTAAGGATCACTGCCACATTTGGGGATAAAAATAAGTATGTGTGAATTCTTCTGTAAATCATTTCTTCTTGTTTTGTCCTTGTCTAGTAGCCAAAATTAACTTTCTGTCCTTTTGTCACTAACTGGGGAGTACCGCTAACTCCTTGACAGACTGGGTGGTATAATGTAGGTACTAGACAGAAGATGGGTTTTCAATCCTCATTGCACATTAGAATCACATGGTGAGCATTTAAGAAATATTGTAGTCTAGACTCCTCTTCCCAGGCTTCTGACTGAATTGGTCTGGTCCTGAGGGGGAAGGAAGGTGACACTGATTTCTTTTTAAAATATTCCCAAATGACTCTAATGGACCAAGGCTGAAAACCATGACAGCTAAATGACAGAAAGACTACTACCTAAGTTAGGGCATTTCAACTGGAAAAGATAGATTCTCCTTTCAGAAAAAAACAAAGGAAAACTTTCATTCCTTTTTCATTATATATTCATAGTGAAATTTTCAACCTCCATAGTTACAGGTTGAAATTTTTTGATGGAATTAAAATTAAGCCTGTGTTTTATTCTTCGTAAACAAAAAATGAATAGTGACATAGATAACTATTTCCATTAAGAGAGACTTTGCTTCTTAGGTCAGGTTTGCAAGTTATGATGAATTAATAGAAAATTTTTGTAAATGTGAACCAATAATCTTGCTTTTTATGCCTAATCTAATTTGAACATTTACACTTTTTAAGTGTTCTTGAGTTGAGCATATAAATGTTTTCTGCTGTCATTTGAAATCGTGCATTTCTAGCTGGACTGTAAGCTCCTTGGAGGTGGTTTACTGTCTTTTTTTGTTTGTTTGTTTTTACTTTGCAATGTGTAGCACAGTGCTTGGTCCACAGTAAGCTCTTAATATATACTTCTCAGTTGACTTTTCACACTGATGAAAAGAAGAATTAAATAGTCACTTGATACAAGATGGAGAACTAGTTCAGCA
>NW_006788723.1:300095-323088 GCF_000442215.2 Lipotes vexillifer | reverse complement strand
GAACTAGTTCAGCAGGTATTAGTTGAATATAGTCTTCACAAGACTGAAGACAAAGAAAAAGCTATGCTGAAACCTCATGGCAGATCTAAGTGCAGAGAGACAAAAAAGTCTAGGATAAGGTAATGAGCTGAAAAAGGTGCTAAAGAAGTACAAGAAATTCTGGAAGACACAATGGTGGAATTCACTGCTATGGAACAGAATAAAGAAAAAAGAATGAAAAGAAATGAAGACAGCCTAAGAGATCTCTGGGACAATATTAAACACAACAACATTTGCATTATAGGGGTACCAGAAGAAGAAGAGAGAAAGGACCAGAGAAAATATTTGAGGAGATTATAGTCAAAAACTTTCCTAACATAGGAAAGGAAATAGCCACCCAAGTCCAGGAAATGCAGAGAGTCCCATACAGAATAAACCCAAGGAGAAACACACCGAGACACATAGTACTCAAATTGGCAAAAATTAAAGACAAAGAAAAATTATGAAAAGCAGCAAGGGAAAAATGACAAATAACATACAAGGGAACTCCCATAAGGTTAACAGCTGATTTATCAGCAGAAACTCTACAAGCCAGAAGGGAGTGGCATGATATACTTAAAGTGATGAAAGGGAAGAACCTACAACCAAGATGACTATATCCGGCAAGGATCTCATTCAGATTCGATGGAGAAATCAAGAGCTTTACAGACAAGCAAAAGCTAAAAGAATTCAGCACCACCAAACAAGCTCTACAACAAATGCTAAAGGAACTTCTCTAGGCAAGAAACACAAGAGAAGTAAAGGACCTACAAAAACAAACCCAAAACAATTAACAAAATGGTAATAGGAACATACATATCGATAATTACCCTAAACATGAATGGATTAAATGCTCCAACCAAAAGACAGAGGCTTGCTGAATGGATACAAAAACAAGACCCATATACATGCTGTCTACAAGAGACCCACTTCAGACCTAGGGACACATTCAGACTGAAAGTGAGGGGATGGAAAAAGATATTCCATCCAAATGGAAATCGAAAGAAAGCTGGAGTAGCTATACTCATTATCAGATAAAATAGACTTTAAAATAAAGAATGTTACAAAAGACAAGGAAGGACACTACATAATGATCAAGGGATTAATCCAAAAAGAAGATATAACAATTATAAATATATATGCAGCCAACATAGGAGCACCTCAATACATAAGGCAAACGCTAACAGCTATAAAAGAGGAAATCGACAGTAACACAATAATAGTGGGGGACTTTAACACCTCACTTACACCAATGGACATATCATCCAACATGAAAATAAATAAAGAAACAGAAGCTTTAAATGGCACAATAGACCATATAGATTTAATTGATATTTATAGGACATTCCATCCCAAAACAGCAGACTACACTTTCTTCTCAAGTGTGCACGGAACATTCTCCAGGGTAGATCACATCTTGGGTCACAAATCAAGCCTCAGTAAATTTAAGAAAATTGAAATCATATCAAGCATCTTTTCTGATCACAATGCTATGAGATTAGATATGAATCACAGGGAAAAAAACATAAAACACACAAACACACGGATGCTAAACAATACATTACTAAATAACCAAGAGATCACTGAAGAAATCAAAGAGGAAATAAAAAATACCTAGGGATAAATGACAACAAAAACATGACAATCCAAAACCTATGGGATGCAGCAAAAGCAGTTCTAAGAGGGAAGTTTATAGCTATACAAGCCTACCTCAAGAAACAAGAAAAATCTCAAATAAACAATGTAACCTTACACTTAAAGGAACTAGAGAAAGACGAACCAACAAAATTCAAAGTTAGTAGAAAGAAAGAAATCATAAGGATCAGAGCAGAAATAAAAAAAAAACAATAGCAAAGATCAATAAAACTAAAATCTGGTTCTTTGAGAAGATAAACAAAATTGATAAACCTTAAGCCAGACTCATCAAGAAAAAGAGGGAGAGGACTCAAATCAATAAAATTAGAAATGAAAAAGGAGAGGTTCAACAGACACCACAGAAATGCAAAGCATCCTATGAGAGTACTACAGGCAACTCTATGATAATAAAATGGACAACCTGGAAGAAATGGACAAATTCTTAGAAAGGTAATACCTTCCAAGACTGAACCAGGAAGAAACAGAAAATATGAACAGACCAATCACAAGTAATGAAATTGAAACTGTTATTAAAAATCTTCCAACAAACAAAAGTCCAGGACCAGATGGCTTCACAGGTGAATTCTAGCAAACGTTTAGAGAAGAGCTAACACCCATCCTTCTCAAAGTCTTCCAAAAAATTGCAGAGGAAGGAACACTCCCAAACTCATTATATGAGGCCACCATCACCCTGACACCAAAACCAGACAAAGATATTACAAAAAAAGAAAATTACAGACTAATATCACTGATGAATATAGATGCAAAAATCCTCAACAAAATACCAGCAAACAGAATCCAAGAACACATTAAAAGGATCATACACCATGGCCAAGTGGGATTTATCCCAGGGATGCAAGGATTTTTCAATATACACAAATCAATCAATGTGATACACCATATTGACAAATTGAAGAATAAAAACCATACGATCATCTCAATAGATGCAGAAAAAGCTTTTGACAAAATTCAGCATGCATTTATGATAAAAACTCTCCAGAAAGTGGGCATAGAGGGAACCTACCTCAACATAATAAAGGCCATATACGACAAACCCACAGCAAACATCATTCTTAATGGTGAAAAACTGAAAGCATTTCCTCTAAGATAGGAACGAGACAAGGATGTCCACTCTCGCCACTATTATTCAACATAGTTTTGGAAGTCCTAGCCATGGCAATCAGAGAAGAAAAAGAAATAAAAGGAATCCAAATTGGAATAGAAGAAGTAAAAGTGTCATTGTTTGCAGATGACATGATACTATACATAGAGAGAGAATCCTAAAGATGACACAAGAAAACTACTAGAGCTAATCAATGAATTTGGTAAAGTTGCAGGATACAAAATTAATGGACAGAAATCTCTTGCATTCCTATACACTAATGATGAAAAATCTGAAAGAGAAATTAAGGAAACACTCCCATTTACCATTGCAACAAAAAGAATAAAATACCTAGGAATAAACCTACCTAGGGAGACAAAAGACCTGTATGCAGAAAAGTATAAAACACTGATGAAAGAAATTAAAGATGATACCAACAGATGGAGAGATATACCATGTTATTGGATTGGAAGAATCAATATTGTGAAAATGACTATACTACCCAAAGCAATCTACAGATTCAATGCAATCCCTATCAAATTGCCAATGGCATTTTTTACGGAACTAGAACAAAAAATCTTAAAATTTGTATGGAGACACCAAAGACCCCGAATAACCAAAGCAGTCTTGAGGGAAAAAAACGGAGCTGGAGGAATCAGACTCCCTGACTTCAGACTATACTATAAAGCTACAGTAATCAAGACAATATGGTACTGGCACAAAAACAGAAACATAGATCAATGGGTAAGATAGAAAGCCCAGAGATAAATCCACACACCTATGGTCAACTAATCTATGACAAAGGAGGCAAGAATATACAATGGAGAAAAGACAGTCTCTTCAATAAGTGGTGCTGTGAAAACTGGACAGCTACATGTAAAAGAATGAAATTAGAACACTTCTTAACACCATACACAAAAATAAACTCAAAATGGATTAGAGACCTAAATGTAAGACCAGACACTATAAAACTCTTAGAGGAAAAGATAGGAAGAACACTCTTTGACATAAATCACAGCAAGATCTTTTTTGATCCACCTCCTAGAGTAATGGAAATAAAAACAAAAATAAACAAATGGGACCTAATGTAACTTCAAAGCTTTTGCACAGCAATGGAAACCATAAACAAGATGAAAAGACAACCCTCAGAATGGGAGAAAATGTTTGCAAACAAATCAGCTGACAAAGGATTTATCTCCAAAATATATAAACAGCTCATGCAGCTCAATATTAAAGAAACAAACAAGCCAATCCAACAATGGGCAGAAGACCTAAATAGACATTTCTCCAAAGAAGACATACAGATGGCCAAGAAGCATGTGAAAAGCTGCTCAACATCACTAATTATTAGAGAAATGCAAATCAAAACTACAATGAGGTATCACCTCACAGTAGTTAGAATGGGCATCATCAGAAAATCTACAAACAACAAATGCTGGAGAGGGTGTGGAGAAAAGGGAACCCTCTTGCACTCTTGGTGGGAATGTAAATTGATATAGCCACTGTGGAGAACAGTATGGAATTTCCTTAGAAAACTGAAAATAGAATTACCATATGATCCAGCAGTCCCACTACTGGGCATATACCCTCAGAAAACCATAATTCAAAAAGACACATGCACCCCAATATTCATTGCAACACTATTTACAATAGCCATGTTATGGAAGCAACCTAAATGCTCGTCAACAGATGAATGGATAAAGAAGATGTGGTACATATATACAATGGAATATTACTCAGCCATAAAAAGGAATGAAATTGGGTCATTTGTTGAGACGTGGATGTATCTAGAGACTGTCATACAGAGTGAAGTAAGTCAGAAAGAGAAAAACAAATATCGTATATTAACGCATGTATGTGGAACCTAGAAAAATGGTACAGATGAACTGGCTTGCAGGGCAGAAATTGAGATACAGATGTAGAGAACAAACGTATGGACACCAAGGCGGGGAAAGCTGTGGGGAGTGGGGATGGTGGTGTGATGAATTGGGCGATTGGGATTGACATGAATACACTGATGTGTATAAAATTGATGACTAATAAGAATGTGCTGTTTAAAATAAATAAAATTAAATTAAAAAATTTAAAAAAACATACTATCTTTTGGTTATTTGTATGGAAATATGTTAGTATAAATGTTTCAGACATTACATGAAATTCTTAAAAATCTTATATGTTCTGGTATAATGTTATAAGTCATAATTCTAGTTGTTATTTTAAAATGTATATCTCAGAAATAACTAAATTTCCTTGTCAATTGCATTGTTATGAACTTTCATCAACTCTTTAACCGTGGTCATTTTTAAGTCTTTTGTCATTTACAGAGAGTTCTGGGTGTACTCTGATGCTTTTGCAAAAATGTTCCTGTAAGAGGGTTTCATCTTCAAGGAATTCATGGAAAAGACTGACAAGTACAGGTTTCTGGTAACTGACTATACTGCTGAACTGAATGAATAAGCGTTTTCAGAACTCTAATGGAAACTGATGAATTCATAAAAGTACTAACAAAAGATCAAGATGAAAACAAAATTAATTACATGGGACTGAGTGAACTGATGAGGATTTTTATAATTTTTGTGACTTTCTGTTTGAATAAAAAAAGAACCAACATACATATATATAGTAAAACAAAAGAAATTCTAATAGTTTCTTATTTACTTAGCCAGTTTTAAATGCAAACCTGTAGTCTTTGGCTGACTGTGAGCTATGGCAGTGTAGTCTGATGCCAAAAGCATGGGTTTTTGGATTCAGACACACTCAGGTTCAAATGCCATCTCTGCCATTCCCTAGCAATAGGATCTTGAACAAATTATTTAGTTTTTTTCAGATTCCATTTTATCATGTATAAATGAAAAACACAATCATACTGACCTTTTAGGACTATCAAGGGTTTTGAGGAGATAATGTACAGTACACATCCTAGGTGCCTAATATTATTTGGCCAAGATCACAGATTTCTAGAAAAGGCCATTGTGTGAAGCATCCAAGTGAACAGATTTTTATGCATTTTCTGGGAATGCTCTGGCCACTCCCTGTCCCTGGGAAGGCTACATAGGTCAAAGCAGTGATTATTATAATTCAGCTTCTTATATTTGTATAGCAATAGCATGGTGTAGTGGAAAGAATGCAGGGATTAGTATCTGATACCCTAGGTTCAAGTCCCACCTCTGGCACTTATTGTCTCCTGTTCCCTTATCTGCCAAATAAGGGGTCCTAATTCTCTGTTGGTCCATCTCTTGAGGTTGCTATGGGCAATAGTGACAGAGCCAATGAGAAAGTAATTTTGCAATTGTACAGAGTTGCCCAAATGTAATTATAAAAAAAGCATTCCTATTCTTAGAACTTAGAAAATCTATAAATAGAAGGGGTTACAGCCTAATCCTTTAGTTTCAGTCCAGTGATGGTAAGCATTCCATTGAAGATACAGTTGAGTAAGTGCCATTCAGTTTACTCTATTTTTAATCAATGGAATTGGCCCTGGGAATAAACATGAAGCTCAAAAGTATCTTTAGCTGCATAAAACTAGATTCTACAAAAAATCAAAAAAAATAATGTATGGTCTTATAGATGTTCAAATTCTCACTTGGGCACAGTGACCTAGCAAATAATTCCTTTATTTGAAGACAATTACCTACCTTGTGGCTGACATGTTTATAAAGAAAACCCAAAGCATTTAGTTTCTGTTTGTTTTTGTTTAGGTTGGTTTTTCCATTGTCTTTCCCTGGGTCTAAAGAAAGCCTGCACGTAATAGGAATGGCATGGAGCTATTTTAAAAAATGTGGCCAGAGGAGGAGCTAAAGTCTAAGAACTGCCACCACAGAAATAAACAGTATCTACTTTTATGACTTGACTTTAGTAACAATGGGACCCACAGAACGCCTGCCACCCGCTACAGGCAGGGCATTAGCACCCTTTGTTCCACTTTCTGCATTTATCCACCCACCAAATGTACCTGTTGCCACATCTATTTCCCATGCCAGGAGCGTTTACTTTTCTCCCAGTGTTCAAGTTTGGATATACTTCCTTTCTGGAGATATATCAAAGTCAGTCTCTAGCCTGATGTCTAGAGTGCAGGAGAGTTTAGTCATAGCTTGGTCCAACTTCTGAATGATGCTGTTAAGCTTATGATTTCTGAAATGTTTACATTAGCTCTAGCCATGCCGTCTACTGCAATTGTTGACACTAATACTGTTCCCTCCAGATGAGAGAACAAGATCAGCACCTGAAATTGTTTTGTGTTCTACTTGCAGATGTCCTTAAACTAATGAAAGCCAGAGTGTATTTCTTTCTCTGATCACATGATCAGAAAGCCAAAGTTGTTGGGGACATTCAGGAAAGCTTTACTTCTCAAGGTCAACAAATTACTGGGGGAAAATAATATGAGGCTTCCTTAGACATTGCCTCAGAAGATTTATGAGGCAACCTGCTTTCTTGGGTATATTTCAGAGGCCCTTCAAAGCCTTGTATGTGGAAAAGAGTGCTGTATTTTAATAGCATCTGCTTTGCCATTACTTTTTAAACTGCAGTTTTCGGTATGTAAAACAAGCATCGAATTCAAGTAATTTTCAATCAGCTAAAAAGCTGCTTTATTTTCACAACAATTTTGGCTTTGTAGACATGGTTTTGGAACATACTCTGCCTGGTCTTAGAAATATGCATAGAAAGATCCTTGCTTCGTTTTTCCTTTTGTTTTCATTTGTTTAATATTATACTAATGGATACGTTGGGCCAACTAAAGAGACAGAAAAAGCAGCAAATTAAGGGAAGGGTGATTTTAATTAACTAACTCTTTTTAAAGCTGCTGAAATCTGCCCCTTGGATTGGCAATGCTTCACCATTAGAACCAGACAGACCCTGAAAAAACTTTTTTTCTTTTTCTTTAGATTTTTTTTTTTAAAGGAATGATCTTTTTACAAGGTTTTCCACATTGCCCTTGAGAGACAGGTATAGTTTTAGATCTTTCCTTAAGAAAAATATGTGAAGATATTTTTACATCTGCATGGGCCTTATTCCATGATAGAAAAAAATAATGCAATGGGAACCCTATGCATACAACAAAAACTATTTTTGACTTGTACACCATGGAAGCTGTGTGCTTTACTACAGGATGATAATGCAGCTAAGGAATTTAGACAACAGTCTGAGGTTTGCTGTAATGTTCTTTGAAATGCAACTATCTAAAAATTTTTTTCTAATCTGCTAAGCTTGGATCTTTGAACATTCGAAGCCTGAGAAAAACCCATTTGATTCTTTTTACCATAGTATTATTAAAGAATATACATAGTATTATTAAAGAATATACAGTAGTCTTCTGTTTAGAACCCTATTTGGTATATCCAGCCATTAGATGTATTAAGCTTTTTCTATAAAACACTTTACTATTGTATTTTAATTTTGAACATATATGAGCTTCTCTTAGCCGTATAATAAATATATAGATAAATATGTATTCACCTGCCCTGCCAATGAAGCTATTGTTTCCCAAACTAAATGTCTTCACTTAAGAGAAACTTTATTAATAGTGGTGATAGCTAACATTTATTGAATACTTATTACAAGACAGAAGAGTGCTAGGCATTTTACATGCGGCGAAGAATGGCTGTTTTCTCCCATCCTGGTTCCTCTTCTTCCTGGGAAACCAACTAGTACATTTCCACCCTCATTTGTAATTAGGTGTGGCCATGTGAGTTAGTTCTTGCCAAGGGACTGTGAATAACAGTGATGTGTACCACTTCCGGATCTACTCCATAAAATCATCTCACATGTGATACTCTGTGCTCTTTCCTTTTCTGCTGGCTTGATGCAGAGAAGAACGATAATGTTAGAAGTGATGTGTTGAAAAGGGTATGGTTACAAGATGAAAAGAGCTTTGGTTCCAATACCCCTGTTTGAAGGAGAGCCCCCTGATAATCAGGAATACCCTTTTGGGATTGTATGTGTGTGTGAAATAAATTTTTGTCATGTTAGAGTCATTATGTATTTGGACATTTATTTGTTGTAACAGCTAGCATTACTATAACACATATATATTATTTAATTCTTTGCTCTTTGGGATAGGAATATTATTTTACCCATTTTATGGATGAGGAAGCTGGCTCATAGAGAGTTTTTAATATGATGACTCATTTAAAAATGATTTTTAAAAATGGAGCATAGTTCCTAAATGGTAGAGCTAGGACTTGATCCAGATTCTGTTTGTAGACGCCTCTTTCTTATGTTATAATTACCAGTAAGAAATAAGATAGTTCTGTAAGCTCCAAATCTTATACTTTGCACTACACAGTTACATGCCCTTTAGGATTAAAAAAATATTGTTTGCATACTAAGATTTCAATAAATTCCTGTATTCATCAACCTGTGTCTTTAGTTTGTAGGTTGTACTCAGCAAAATTTTTGTGATGATAATTGGGATAGTTTTTTCCAATGACAATTAAGATTTATTTAAGTTATATAACACTAATATTTTAGAGTAAAAAATGTTAAAAGAAATTATATCACTAGAGTGTCATAATCAATACTATCAAATAATATGTCTATAGTGTGCATTTTTCAAAACACTTTTCTTAGTTTAAATTGATTATTAAAATCATTAACAGTAACTTTTGTTACTGCTTAATATTTTACTCAAGTTATTTTCACTGAACTATTTCATGGTTTCAATCATAGGAAATTTTCACAGTCATTTTAAATCTGATGAGGTCTGTAGTTTTAGATCCCTGTGTCTCATTGTCATTCAAGTGACTGGGCTCTCCCATATCTATCAAGGGATAGCATTGTAGCTGCATCATGATGTTTGGATCATTGGAAAGGATGTTTTGAGCTGTTGCCATAATATATGCACAATCAAGTTAATAAGCACAGTAAATGCATCATAGGATAATATGGCTTTAAATGTAGAGACTTTGCATGTTTATTAAAAAAAAAAAAAAAAAAAGAAGACAGAAGAACCAGTGTCTGAAGTCTTGAAAGTTAAGCAAGTACATGCCCAAAGAGAAAAAGCCTACTGGTTAGTGGAAAAACTTGAACATCAATTATATTAAAAGAAAGCATTCTCAAAGTCCAAAACAAGTAGCAAAGTACATGAAAGCATTGCAGAAGTTCACAATTTGTATAACAAAATACTTGAAATACCAGAGGAAATACACTTTTGCTATTGTTTTATAAAATAACTTATTTATTCATGGTTAATAACTAATTACAACATTCCATGTGAAGGACCAAAGTCCTTCATTTTCTTGTTGAAACCTGGGAATGGTTTCCATAATAAAAAATGAAAACAAAAATTACTTCTCAATAACAGAATGATCAGTTTGTTTCACTGGAGAGTGTTGTTTGGCAGTTTTCTCTTTATCTAACTAAAAGACCCTGCTAATTCTCAACATTACCTGTTACTCTTGACCTCATCTCTGTAGGAGTAGAGTCTAGTTTTGGGGCCAAACCTCCTAGAGGAACACAGGTCCTACTCTTTTTAGAGTAGAAAGTTCCATTTAGTTCTGGCAATTCAAGGCTTTCTGGTTCAAAGAGAAGAGTCTTATAAGACTTCTTGGACACCAAATAACTCTTACAAAACAGCATTTTGATGAATTAAGTGTAACTGAATCAGAAACATATGGATTAAATTTCCTTTGAAATATGTGTGCCTTTTCCGAATTAAGGGGGGAAATGTTTGGCAAAATGTATTTTGCTGAACCCAAAACACTAGGATAAAGCTCAGTGTTTTCCTGGACCCCCAAATTATGCTGGAGTCTCTTTTCTTTTAAAATTAATTCATGTTTAGGCTTAATACAGCTTATTTTTCAAAAATTGAAAATAGCTTTACTTTGACCTCTAATTACTTCTCTGGATTTGTGCTTTCTTTTGTTCTTGATAAAACCCCTGACACTTAGAAGTATGCATCCAACTTTATGTTCATGTGTCATCAGACTTTCCATATAAGAAATGCATTTTGCTTTCCTGTCAATAATTGTGTAATCTTTTGTTTTTCATTATTATTTCTTTATGGCTCTTCACTTTTTTCCAGATTTTTATTTTTAAAATTTCCAAACATACACAAAAGCTGAAAGAACAGTGCAATTAATATCCATACATCATTTGTGTAAATACAGTGTTGTATGCTGCCACAGATACTTTCTCTCTCTCCCCTTTTTTATGAATTTTATTTTATTTTTTATACAGCAGGTTCTTAGTAGTTATCTATTTTATGCATATTAGTGTATATATGTCAATCCCAATCTCCCAATTCATCCCACCACCCCCAACATTTTCCCCCTTGGTGTCCATACATTTGTTCTCTACATCTGTGTCTCTATTTCTGCCTTGCAAGCCAGTTCATCTGTACCATTTTTCTAGGTTCCACATATATGTGTTAATATATGATATTTGTTTTTCTGACTTCACTCTGTATGACAGTCTCTAGGTCCATTCACGTCTTATAATTGTGTAATCTTAATTTTACATCTTATTCAAACTTAAAATTACTATGTAAGTTGTTTAGAATTTTCACCCATGCTGTGGTCACTTGGAAAAGGCACAAACTAGAAAGACTTTTGAAGATGCAGAGTAAAGAGACGTCAGGCTCCCATTTTACAGAGATAAATGTAGTGACACCCAATGAGGAAGCTTGTGTGGTGAGGGTAGTGCTATACCTGTTCTGCTGCTGTGAAGAGTATGTCCACTCCTTTTCCACCTTCCTCATTTTGCCATGGTGATAGAGGAGGAAATGAGCTTAGTTTTTTTTCCCTAAATTTCAGTATCCTTTTTACATCTTTGACTTAATTTACATCTTTGAGTGAGCTTATGCTCAGAAGGGGCAGAAGAGTAAACACTTACACAGCTGAGCTGTGTGCATTGGCAGGCAGCTATTCTTTTATCTGAGAATTCTAGGTAAGGAATGCAGGACTTCTGACTTCCCCAGTCTGCTCTAGACACTCATTCTTTTCTTCACTAAACTATAAGCAAGAAAGTCTTCTTCATTTTCTCACTTAAACCAAAGTTTCTCCCCTCAGGGTATTTGTTTGAATGACCCAGAAGTAAATTCAGTCAAAAACATGAAGGAGTTTAAGATAGTTAGCTGTTCTAGTTTTGAAAATTCCTGATGCAAATACTTGTAAAAAATTGGAAAATTTTGATCTCAACACTTTTCCCATCATTTTCCAGGATGCAATAAATTAGAATTAGTTAACTATATAAGTTTCTAATTCATTTTCATGTTATACTTTTATTTTATTGGCTTTTAACTTCAGGACAAGTTTTAAGAGATTGTTTATTTTTTCTTAAAGGCCATATCTGAAATTAGGTAAGCTGCCACTTGGTCAGTATTTCCCGAAGTGTGATCTATAGAACATTATTTCTGTGAGATATTATAGATGTTAGGAGGAAAATTATGGTCAAATTATTTTAGGAAACTCTGGAGTAAACAAATTTGATCAGATTTCTTTTTGGAAGAATTCTTAGCAACTTTAATATGTTAATTTATCTTGTAATTTTAAGAATAGGATGCAAGATGCAGAGTTTCTAGCATTTGTTTTTATTAAGGCAATTTTTTTAAGAGCAATTTTATGCTCACAGCAATATTGAGGGAAAGGTACAGAGATTTCTCATATACTCCCTGTTCCCAAAAAATACACAGCGTTTCCCATTATCAACCTCCCCCACCAGAGTGGTACGTTTGTTACAGTTGACAAACTTGCATTGACACATTATAAACACCCAAAGTCCATAGCTTACATTACGGTTACAGTATGGTTTACATATGGTTGTATATTGTATGGGTTTGGAAAAATGTGTAATGATATGTATCCATCATTATGGTACCATATAGAGTACTTTTCACTGCTCTAAAAATCCTCTATGCTCTACCTATTCATCTCTCCCCTACAACCCCTAGAAACCACTGACCTTTTTACTGTTTCCATGGTTTTGCCTTTTTCAGAATGTCATATAGTTGGAATCATGTTTTTTTATCCACTCTGACAGTCTCTGTCTTTCAGCAGGTGCGTTTAGACCATTGATCTGTAAGATGATTATTAATATAGTTGGATTAATATTTACCAGGTTTGTTACTACTTTCTGTTTGTTCCCCTTGTTCTATTTTTGCCTTGCATTCTTTTTCTGTCTTTTGTGGTTTTAATTGAACATTTTATATGATTCCATTTCCTCTCCTTTCTTACATATCAGTTATACCTTTTTTTCTTTTTTAAACTTTAATTGTTGCCCTAGTTTGCAATATAAAATTCCAACATCCCTGCTATGTCTGGTTCTGACGCTTGCTCTCTCTCTTCAGGTTGTGATTTTGCCTTTTGCTATGCTTTGTGATTTTTCTTGATAGTCAGACGGGATGTGTCAGGTAAAAGGAACTGCTGTAAATAGGCCTTCAGTAATGTGATAGTGCGTTTGAGAGGAGGGCAAGTGTTCTATAGACTTATGATTAGGTCTCAGTCTTTTAGTGAGCCTATGTCTCTGAAATGTGAAATTTACAAGCGATTCTCAGTTTTTTTCTCCTCCCTTGGGTGAGACAGGATGGCAGAATGGGTGGTGTTGGGCGCTTTTCTTCTCCCAGTTAGAAGGCTAGTGGAAGCTGGAGTCAGGTATTTCCCTTCTCTTAGGTGGTTTAGGCTCCGATAATACCCCAGCTGTGGTTAATTCTGGCTCTGGTTAACTGGTTTCCCCTGTGCGCAGGCCTTATTTAGAAGAACAGAGTGCTCTCACGCAACTCAGAAGTGGTTCTTTCTCTCTTCTGCTAGAAGCATAGGGAATTTTTCTCTGTGGGGAAGCGGTCAGTCTGGAGGTGATTCTCATAATATCATGGCTGCCTTCCTATGACTGGGTCTCCTGAAGTTCTTAACTCTCAGAGTTGTCCACACGGAACCTCCAGCAATTCGTGAATTACATTTCAGATTTTTGTTCCTGTGGAGGTTTCTGCTCACGAATTTCTGCTCTGGTAAGTTGTGACTCCCCGTATTTGCTTGTCTCTCCAATATTGGGGCCAGCTGGTTTGCTCTGTGTCTTCCTCTGTTTTATGAATCCAAGAAGAGTTGTTGATTTTTCAGTCTGTTTAGCTTCTTACTTGTTGTTAGGCTGGAGGGTTTCCAAAGTCCTTACATGCAGAACTGGGAACATTTGTAGCACTTTTTGAAAGATAGGCATTTGCTTTTTAAAAAAAAATCAAAAAAATTGGAAGTGGATACTGAGATGAAGTTAGGAGAGCAAAAGATGTATTTATACCTGTGAAAGAAAAGGAGCAAAAATAGGATTGGGCAATGGGAACTCTCGGAATGTTAGGTATATCTGACAAAGTCTCCGCTAGCCCCATGGGAATTGGGGAACAAGCCTTGCCCCTCAGCTTTTGTTTATAGTGTAAGAGTTGATATTCTTTATTTTGCATATGGTTACTGAATTGTTTCAACACCATTTGTTGAAAAGTTCATATATAGCCATTTGGCTTTGCCGTTTGTCATGTTGATTTCAACCCCGGCTTCTGGTGGTTAAGTACTCTCACTTGGCCTTAATTGCATGAGCCCCATCATCTCCATTGCTGTCAATGAGCCAAATTCTGTTGTGGCGTCTCCTATCAACTCTGATCTGTAGAGGAGAGCCACTGTAAACTTCTTAATAATGATGGTGCCCCTCCAATTGGTGTATTCCTGATGGCTTTGATGAATAGTGTGCCCTCTGGGTCTTCTTGTGGCATAGAATCCTCAGGTGGGTTGTCGGGCCTTATATAATATAGACGTGGCCGATATGCCTGGTTCCCTAAGCCTTTTATTCCTTTCCTATACCATCTGCTATGGCAATTCAGGCAGTTTAACCTTGCTCAGCATGAGTTATCAGTTTCTCCAGGCTCCTGGAAGCCACCCTTGCTGCTAATTTACACTACTTCCTAGGGCCCTTTCCAGAGAATTAAACCTGTATCCTGAGAGAATGTCGTTACATTAATTAACACTCTAAATCCAGGCCTATGGTCCAGCCTCCTTGGTCAAGCCTCCTCAAAACCCAGTCAAAGTTATTATTTCAGTCCCTGTTAGTACATGCTGGCTAATTCTTGCATGTCTTTTTGGAAATAGTCCCCTTTTCTCTCTTATCAGGTCCCAGACTGGATTATTGCTGCCACTTAATCCTATCTATTGGTGACTTGACGTAAGAAGAGGTGAGGAAAGATCCTCTGTTAGTAGGGCAGGGGCTTCTGCAGGTTATTCTTACTTTGGAGAAGTGCTAAATCTTGATAGGAAGGGCTAGGTTGTCACTGCAGGTTCTGCACTTAAGAGTAGTCTAGGGAAATAAAATCTTCACAGGCTTCCACCCAGCTGCTCACATTTCATGTGTCAGGGTCCCAGCTTTTCCCAGTCAGGGTCCTCGTTTAGGCATAACTGTTCTAGTTCATCTGAGCATTCAATCTTCTTTCAAACTGGTAGACTTACTAGTAAAAAAATTTTTTGTTGTTGAATTATAGTTGATTTACAATGTTGTGTTAGTCTGGTGTACAGCAAAGTGATTGTTACATATATGTGTATACTTGTGTATATACATTCTTTTTCATATTCTTTTATATTATCGTTTATTGGTTTATTATAGGATATTGGGTATAGTTCCCTGTGCTATATAGTAGGACCTTGTTTGTATCTGCTAATCCCAGACTCCTAAATTATCCCTCCCCCGTCACCTTTCCTCTTTGGTAACTGTAAGTTTGTTTTCTATCTGTAGCTCTTGCTATTAAATCCCAAGTTTGGTCCTTTAGCTTTTCCTGTTCTCCCACTTTAGGAAAGAAGGGAATAAAGGCCTTTGTAAGCTGCTAAAGATGCCCTATGGGCTTCCCATTCTGCTTTCAATTGCTTGTTAATTGTCTTCAGCTTGTCATAATCTCTTATAGGAGTCAATGTAATTTAATAACTACCAGCCACTTCCATTGACTTTATGTGCATTCTGTCCCTATACTTTTCAAACCTCTGAATCATATCACACTGGCCAAAATGCTCTTCTTCAGAGAGTACATCTTCTCCACAAGTACAGTTTTCCAAGTTTTAGCCATTGGGCCAATGCTTCGAGATGGGCGTACCTGTGCCATGCATATCACCTGGGCTGGGCCCTTATTGCTATCCGGTTAGTAAGTTTGCTATCCCGTTAGTTATCTAGTCCCAAAGCCTCATTTTACTGACTGCTTTCTTGGACCACTAACTGTCTACTGTGTTACTTGGATTCTCTGAGAAACAGATGCTGAGCCAGACTTGGGATGTAACAAGTTTATTGGGGATTAACAGCTCTGAAAGGAAAAGGGAGAAAATAGCACTGGGCAGGGACAAATAGGATTACAATGCAAATTTGACAAGTCTCTCAGCCCAATGAAGCCTGAAGCAAAGATGGCTAGTTTTACAGGAGTCTTTTTTTTTTTTTTTTTTTTTAACCTCTTTATTGGGGTATAATTGCTTTACAATGGTGTCTTAGTTTCTGCTTTATAACAGAGTGAGTCAGTTATACATATATATATGTTCCCATATCTCTTCCCGTGTGTTAGTTTCTGCTTTATAACAGAGTGAGTCAGTTATACATATATATATGTTCCCATATCTCTTCCCTCTTTGTCTCCCTCCCTCCCACCCTCCCTATCCCACCCCTCCAGACAGCCACAAAGAACCGAGCCGGTTTCCCTGTGCCATGCGGCTGCTTCCCACTGGCTATCTACCTTACGTTTGTTAGTATATATATGTCCATGTCTCTCTCTCGCCCTAACACACCTCACCCTTCCCCCTCCCCATATCCTCAAGTCTGTTCTCCAGTAGGTCTCTGTCTTTATTCCTGTTTTACCCCTAGGTTCTTCATAACATTTTTTTTTTCTTAAATTCCATATATATGTGTTAGCATACGGTATTTGTCCTTCTCTTTCTGACTTACTTCACTCTGTATGACAGACTCTAGATCTATCCACCTCATTACAAATAGCTCAATTTCGTTTCTTTTTATGGCTGAGTAATATTCCATTGTATATATGTGCCACATCTTCTTTATCCATTCATCCGACGACGGGCACTTAGGTTGTTTCCATCTCCGGGCTATTGTAAATAGAGCTGCAATGAACATTTTGGTACATGACTCTTTCTGAATTCTGGTTTCCTCAGGGTATATACCTAGTAGTGGGATTGCTGGGTCATATGGTAGTTCTATTTGTAGTTTTTTAAGGAACCTCCATACTGTTCTCCATAGTGGCTGAACCAATTCACATTCCCACCAGCAGTGCAAGAGTGTTCCCTTTTCTCCACACCCTCTCCAGCATTTATTGTTTCTAGATTTTTTGATGATGGCCATTCTGACTGGTGTGAGATGATATCTCATTGTAGTTTTGATTTGCATTTCTCTAATGGTTAATGATGTTGAGCATTCTTTCATGTGTTTGTTGGCAGTCTGTATATCTTCTTTGGAGAAATGTCTATTTAGGTCTTCTGCCCATTTTTGGATTGGGTTGTTTATTTTTCTGATATTGAGCTGCATAAGCTGCCTGTAAATTTTGGGGATTAATCCTTTGTCAGTTGATTCATTTGCAAATATTTTCTCCCATTCTGAGGGCTGTCTTTTGGTCTTGTTTATGGTTTCCTTTGCTGTGCAAAAGCTTTGAAGTTTCATTAGGTCCCATTTGTTTATTTTTGTTTTTATCTCCATTACTCTAGGAGATGGGTCAAGAAGGATCTTGCTGTGATTTATGTCATAGAGTGTTCTGCCTATGTTTTCCTCTAAGAGTTTGATAGTTTCTGGCCTTACATTTAGGTCTTTAATCCATTTTGAGCTTATTTTTGTGTATGGTGTTAGGGAGTGATCTAATCTCATACTTTTACATGTACCTATCCAATTTTCCCAGCACCACTTATTGAAGAGGCTGTCCTTTCTCCACTGTATATTCCTGCCACCTTTATCAAAGATAAGGTGACCATATGTGCATGGGTTTATCTCTGGGCTTTCTATCCTATTCCATTGATCTATCTTTCTGTTTTTGTGCCAGTACCATACTGTCTTGATTACTGTAGCTTTGTAGTATAGTCTGAAGTCAGGCAGCCTGATTCCTCCAGCTCCATTTTTTGTTCTCAAGATTGCTTTGGCTATTCGGGGTCTTTTGTGTTTCCATACAAATTGTGAAATTTTTTGTTCTAGTTCTGTGAAAAATGCCAGTGGTAGTTTGATAGGGATTGCATTGAATCTATAGATTGCTTTGGGAAGTAGAGTCATTTTCACAATGTTGATTCTTCCAATCCAAGAACATGGTATATCTCTCCATCTGTTTGTATCATCTTTAATTTCTTTCATCAGTGTCTTATAATTTTCTGCATACAGGTCTTTTGTCTCCTTAGGTAGGTTTATTCCTAGATATTTTATTCTTTTTGTTGCAATGGTAAATGGGAGTGTTTTCTTGATTTCACTTTCAGATTTTTCATCATTAGTATATAGGAATGCCAGAGATTTCTGTGCATTAATTTTGTATCCTGCTACTTTACCAAATTCATTGATTAGCTCTAGTAGTTTTCTGGTAGCATCTTTAGGATTCTCTATGTAGAGTATCATGTCATCTGCAAACAGTGACAGCTTTACTTCTTCTTTTCCGATTTGGATTCCTTTTATTTCCTTTTCTTCTCTGATTGCTGTGGCTAAAACTTCCAAAACTATGTTGAATAAGAGTGGTGAGAGTGGGCAACCTTGTCTTGTTCCTGACCTTAGTGGAAATGCTTTCAGTTTTTCGCCATTGAGGATGATGTTGGCTGTGGGCTTGTCATATACGGCCTTTATTATATTGAGGAAAGTTCCCTCTACACCTACTTTCTGCAGGGTTTTTATCATAAATGGGTGTTGAATTTTGTCAAAAGCTTTCTCTGCATCTATTGAGATGATCATATGGTTTTTCTCCTTCAATTTGTTAATATGGTTAATCACATTGATAGATTTGCGTATATTGAAGAATCCTTGCATTCCTGGAATAAACCCCACTTGATCATGGTGTATGATCCTTTTAATGTGCTGTTGGATTCTGTTTGCTAGTATTTTGTTGAGGATTTTTGCATCTATGTTCATCAGTGATATTGGCCTGTAGTTTTCTTTCTTTGTGACATCCTTGTCTGGTTTTGGTATCAAGGTGATGGTGGCCTCGTAGAATGAGTTTGGGAGTGTTCCTCCCTCTGCTATATTTTGGAAGAGTTTGAGAAGAATAGGTGTTAGCTCTTCTCTAAATGTTTGATAGAATTCGCCTGTGAAGCCATCTGGTCCTGGGCTTTTGTTTGTTGGAAGATTTTTAATCACAGTTTCAATTTCAGTGTTTGTGATTGGTCTGTTCATATTTTCTATTTCTTCCTGATTCAGTCTTGGCAGTTTGTGCATTTCTAAGAATTTGTCCATTTCTTCCAGATTGTCCATTTTATTGGCATAGAGTTGCTTGTAGTAATCCCTCATGATTTTTTGTATTTCTGCAGTGTCAGTTGTTACTTCTCCTTTTTCATTTCTGATTCTATTGATTTGAGTCTTCTCCCTTATTTTCTTGATGAGTCTGGCTAATGGTTTATCAATTTTGTTAATCTTCTCAAAGAACCAGCTTTTAGTTTTATTGATCTTTGCTATTGTTTCCTTCATTTCTTTTTCATTTATTTCTGATCTGATTTTTATGATTTCTTTCCTTCTGCTAACTCTGGGGTTTTTTTGTTCTTCTTTCTCTAATTGCTTGAGGTGCAAGGTTAGGTTGTTTATTCGAGATGTTTCCTGCTTCTTAAGGTGGGCTTGTATTGCTATAAACTTCCCTCTTAGAACTGCTTTTGCTGCATCCCATAGGTTTTGGGTCGTTGTATCTCCATTGTCATTTGTTTCTAGGTATTTTTTAATTTCCTCTTTGATTTCTTCAGTGATCACTTCGTTACTAAGTAGTGTATTGTTTAGCCTCCATGTGTTTGTATTTTTTACTGCTCTTTTCCTATAATTGATATCTAATCTCATGGCGTTGTGGTCGGAAAAGATACTTGATATAATTTCAATTTTCTTAAATTTACCAAGGCTTGATTTGTGACCCAAGATATGATCTATCCTGGAGAATGTTCCATGAGCACTTGAGAAAAATGTGTATTCTGTTGTTTTTGGATGGAGTGTCCTATAAATATCAATTAAGTCCATCCTGTTTAATGTATCATTTAAAGCTTGTGTTTCCTTATTTATTTTCATTTTGGATGATCTGTCCATTGGTGAAAGTGGGGTGTTGAAGTCCCCTACTATGAATGTGTTACTGTCGATTTCCCCTTTTATGGCTGCTAGTTTTTGCCTTATGTATTGAGGTGCTCCTATGTTGGGTGCATAAATATTTACAATTGTTATATCTTCTTCTTGGATCGATCCCTTAATCATTATGTAGTGTCCTTCTTTGTCTCTTCTGATAGTCCTTATTTTAAAGTCTATTTTGTCTGATATGAGAATTGCTACTCCAGCTTTCTTTTGGTTTCCATTTGCATGGAATATCTTTTTCCATCCCCTTACTTTCAGTCTGTATGTGTCTCTAGGTCTGAAGTGGGTCTCTTGTAGACAGCATATATATGGGTCTTGTTTTTGTATCCATTCAGCCAATCTGTGTCTTTTGGTGGGAGCATTTAGTCCATTTACATTTAAGGTAATTATCGATATGTATGTTCCTATTCCCATTTTCTAAATTGTTTTGGGTTCGTTATTATAGGACTTTTCCTTCTCTTGTGTTTTTGTCTAGAGAAGTTCCTTTAGCATTTGTTGTAAAGCTGGTTTGGTGGTGCTGAACTCTCTCAGCTTTTGCTTGTCTGTAAAGGTTTTAATTTCTCCATCAAATCTGAATGAGATCCTTGCTGGGTAGAGTAATCTTGGTTGCAGGTTTTTCTCCTTCATCACTTTCAGTATGTCCTGCCACTCCCTTCTGGCTTGTAGAGTTTCTGCTGAGAGATCAGCTGTTAACCTTATGGGGATTCCCTTGTGTGTTATTTGTTGTTTTTCCCTTGCTGCTTTTAATATGCTTTCTTTGTATTTAGTTTTTGACAGTTTGATTAATATGTGTCTTGGCGTATTTCTCCTTGAATTTATCCTGTATGGGACTCTCTGTGCTTCCTGGACTTGATTAACGATTTCCTTTCCCATATTAGGGAAGTTTTCAACTATAATCTCTTCAAATATTTTCTCAGTCCCTTTCTTTTTCTCTTCTTCTTCTGGAACCCCTATAATTCGAATGTTGGTGCGTTTAATGTTGTCCCAGAGGTCTCTGAGACTGTCCTCAGTTCTTTTCATTCTTTTTTCTTTATTCTGCTCTGCAGTAGTTATTTCCACTATTTTATCTTCCAGGTCACTTATCCGTTCTTCTGCCTCATTTATTCTGCTATTGATCCCATCTAGAGTATTTTTCATTTCATTTATTGTGTTGTTCATCATTGTCTGTTTCATCTTTATTTCTTCTAGGTCCTTGTTAACTGCTTCTTGCATTTTGTCCATTCTATTTCCAAGATTTTGGATCATCTTTACTATCATTATTCTGAACTCTTTTTCAGGTAGACTGCCTATTTCCTCTTCATTTGTTAGGTCTGGTGGGTTTTTATCCTGCTCCTTCATCTGCTGTGTGTTTTTCTGTCTTCTCATTTTGCTTATCTTACTGTGATTGGGTTCACCTTTTTGCAGGCTGCAAGTTCGTAGCTCCCGTTGTTTTTGATGTCTGTCTCCAGTGGCTAAGGTTGGTTCAGTGCGTTGTGTAGGCTTCCTGGTGGAGGGGACTAGTGGCTGTGTTGTGGTGTATGAGGCTAGATCTTGTCTCTCTAGTGGGCAGGTCCACGTCTGGTGGTGTGTTTTGGGGTGTCTGTGGACTTATTATGATTTTAGGCAGCCTCTCTGCTAGTGGGTGGGGTTGTGTTCCTGTTTTGCTATATGGTTGGCATAGGTTGTCCAGCACTGTAGCTTGCTGGTCGTTGAGCGAAGCTGGGTGCTGGTGTTGAGATGGAGATCTCTGGGAGATTTTCGCCGTTTGATATTATGTGGGGCTGGGAGGTCTCTTCTTGACGAGTGTTCTGAAGTTGGCTCTCCCACCTCAGAGGCAGAGTCCTGACTCCTGGCTGGAGCAGCAAGAGCCTTTCATCCACTCGGCTCAGAATAAAAGGGAGAGAAAGTAGAGAGAATTAGTATAAGTAGGAGGAAATAGGAAAGAAAGAAAGAAAGAAAGAAAGAGAGGAGGGAAGGAAGGAAGGAGGGAAGGAAGAAAGAAAGAAAGAAGAAAAGAAAGGAAGAAGGCAAGAAGGAAAGAAAGGAGGGAGGGAGGGAGGAGGGAAGGAAGGAAGGAATGAGGGAAGGAAGGAAAAAATACAGAAAGAAAGAAGATACAGTAAAATAAAATAAAGTATAATAAAGTTATTGAATTAAAAAAATAATTATTTAGAGGAAAAAAAAAAGGGAAGGATAGAACCTTAGGACAAATGGTGGAAGCAAAGTTATAGAGACAAAATCTTACATAGAAGCATACACATATACCCTCACAAAAAGAGGTAAAGTGGAAAAAATCATAAAACTTGCTCTCCAAGTCCACCTCCTCAATTTGGGACGATTCGTTGTCTCAAAAAGGGAAGGAAGGAAGGAAAGATAGAAAGAAGGTAAAGTATAACAGAGTTCTTTAAATTAAAATTAATTATTAAGAAAAAAATTAAAAAAAAAAATGGTCGGATAGAACGCTGGGACAAATGGTGGAAGCAAACCTATACAGACAAGATCTCACACAGAAGCATACACATACACATTCACAAAAAGAGGAAAAGGGGAAAAAATCATAGATCTTGCTCTAGAAGTCCGCCTCCTCAATTTGGGATGATTCGCTGTCTATTCATGTATTCCACAGAGGCAGGGTACATCAAATTGATTGTGTAGCTTTAATCCGCTGTTTCTGAGGCTGCTGGGAGAGATTTCCCTTTTTCTTCTTTGTTCTCACAGCTCACAGGGGCTCAGCTTTCGACTTGGCCCTGCCTCTGCGTGTAGGTCGCTGGAGGGCGTCTGCTTTTTGCTCAGACAGGACGGCGTTAAAGGAGCCGCTGACTCGGGGGCTCTGGCGCTCTCAGGCCGGGGGCAGGGAGGGGCACGGAGTGCGGAGCGGTCCTGCGGCGGCAGAAGTCGGCGTGACGTTGCCCCAGCCTGAGGCCCGCCGTGTGTTCTCCCTGAGAAATTGTCCCTGGATCCCGGGAACCTGGCAGTGGCGGGCTGCACAGGCTCCCCGGAAGAGGGGTGGGGGCAGTGACCTGTGCT
>NW_006788723.1:293564-299993 GCF_000442215.2 Lipotes vexillifer | reverse complement strand
CCGTCTCTGGAGCTCCTTTAGGCAGCGCTCTTAAAACCCCTCTCCTCGCGCCCCAGGAAACACAGAGGCAAGAAAAGGTCTCTTGCCTCTTGGGTAGGTCCAGACTTTCCCCCGGACTCCCTCCCGGCTATCCGTGGCGCACTAACCCCTTCGGGCTGTGTTCAAGCCGCCAACCCCAGTCCTCTCCCTGAGCTCCGACCGAAACCGAAATCGAGCCTCAGCTCGCAGCCCCGCCCGCCCCCGGCGGGTGAGCACACGAGCCTCTCGGGCTGGTGAGCGCCGGTCGGCGCCGATCCTCTGTGCGGGAATCTCTCCGCTTTGCCCTCCGCGCCCCTGTTGCTGTGCTGTCCTCCGCGGCTCCGAAGCTCCCCGCTCCGCCTCCCGCAATCTCTGCCCGCGAAGGGGCTCCTAGTGTGTGGAGACCTTTCCTCCTTCACGGCTCCCTCCCACTGGTGCAGGTACCGTCCTTATCCTTTTGTCTCTGTTTATTCTTTTTTCTCTTGCCCTACCCAGGTACGTGGGGAGTTTCTTGCCTTTTGGGAGGTCTGAGGTCTCCTGCCAGCGTTCAGTAGGTGTTCTGTAGGAGTTGCTCCACGTGTAGATGTATTTCTGGTGTATCTGTGGGGAGGAAGGTGATCTCTGCGTCTTACTCCTCCGCCATCTTGGAAAGAGTCTCTACAGTTTCTTTCATAGAATGTTAAACTTTGCAACTTTCATTTTCTGACATAGTTACTTTTAAAGCAATTATGACCTTTTTATGGGGAAAAATAAGCATCTCAAAGAAATCTAATTAGCATTTAGATTTTGGGGTTTCTTTTATTAAAACTGATGATGTTTGAACCTTTGAATTAATGACATCTTTGTGACCAGAAAAGGGCTGTACAAGGAGATAAGGAGCAATTCTGGATTTGGGCGGTGATTAGAAAGAAGAATGAAAATAAATACGAATTATAACATTTTGTTTTTCTCTTTGTACATGGATGTTTTCTAAGACAATAAAAAATAATGACTTCATAGCCAAGGGCAGAGTTTGATACCAAGTTGAGAATCATAAATACGGATGGGAATTTTGAAATGGGAATTGAGAATATTAAAGGAACTCGATAGTGTGTGCATGTGTGATAACTTCTACCTTTCAACCTGCATTTTTAGAACTTCTTATCAAAGGGCATTTATTACAGCATTGGATTAGGTCATTGCAACTACTGTATCCTTTTATTTTCAATAAACGTCATCCATGTCAAAACAATTATTGTCCCACTTTTAAATTGCTTTTAAAATGATTGGGAACAAAATTATTTTTCATGAAACCCTAGTAAAAAAGCTGATATGTATAGTTTTGTCCCACAGTTAAGAAAAATAAAAGATTAAGTACTGTACCAAATAACTATAGGAGAATTAGGATTAATAATAATTTCCTAGTTTGTATTTTTCCAAATAATCATGCTGCCTTTTAGAATTCTCATTATATGTTCTTTAATTTTTTCTAATTCTTGTTAAATACTTTCTACTGTTGCAGATGTATTTAAGTACTCAACATAATTTTAAAGGATAAGATGGAAGTTATTAACTAGTGATAGCTTGCTAGAGAAGTACATATTAAACTTCTGTTTTTAAAAACACCTTTTTTGACCTGTTTAGACTGTGTAAAAATCACAAATAAGGGTATTTAAATTTTAACCCTAACCTTAACGTAACCCTTAATATGATGTAATTGAAAATGTACCTTAATTGGTTATTCTGTCCCATAAGTATTGACCTTTAGGTGTATAAAACATAATTTACCTCTTATGCTTAAAGCGAGTGATCTAAATTATGGAATTCTATCTACTAGACATTAGAGAAAGGGGAAAAACTATGAGAGATTTTGGGGAATTCATAGCTTTCATTGTTATGGGAGTGTTCTATTTATCAAGGAAAACTATCACGCTCTTATATCCTAACAATTACCTTAATGCTGGATTTCTCAAAGCAACTGTGGAGATTGCTCTTTTCTGACTTTTTTGTGGGAACACATAATCTTCTAGGATATGAAGAAATGTAAATATTTTTTATCATTGCATCCCCCTTTTCAGAGATAATGAATGCCATGGTAACTTATTTTCTAGAGAGCCCTCGATTAATATTTGAATAAATGGATTATTAGCTATCAGTTTCTCTTTCCACATTTTTCCAGAATTTAAGGACTAAACATAGACAACTCAAACACCTCTGGTCTATAGATTTTTTTTTTATAGGTATAGGATAATTTCCTTATCATTTTTTATTAAGAGGAAATGCAGGATTTTGTTCATACTTTTTCTATTTTGCTTTTCTTGCCAGGGTCTGTGAGGCACTTCATGAGTTGTCCTTTTCCCATTAAACCAGAGACCAAGGAGGTACATATTTTATTTGAACATGTTATGTCTAAAATTTATGTGGGTGGTATGAGTATTTCGGATGCCTAATTTATAGCTGAACTTTGAGGAATCACACGATCCATAGCTTTTCACCATTGGTGGCTAACGGCTAAGGCTGTTTTCCCTATTTAGTACTTAATAATGAATAAGACTATCACAAACAAATTTATTTGTGGTGATGTTGCTGCCAAGAAGGTTTTTAATGACTACAGTGAAAGTAGTTTTTGAAACCATTTTGTTTTTCAATAAAACACAAATGTAGTTTTGTACAGATTATCACTGTCTAATAAAACACAAATATGATTCAACTTTTAATTTATGAAGTGAAAATTGATAAACTTTTACTACAAAAAATAGAAAATCAAAGGTTATAAGACCCTGTAATAGAATTTTACATGGTTAGTAGTATGTGTGACGTATGTTGAAAATTTTAAAATAAAGACTTTATTAATATTTTTACTTGGTGACATTCAATACTACATAATTTTGCTTACTGTCTTAGGTGTCAATACATTTATTAAATTTAACTTGAACCACAACAAATATAAAACACTTTTTCCATCATTTAAAATGTTGTCTTATAAAGCAGATTATATTGTGATTTATAATTTCTTTCTCCTCAGTATAACATTAATTGTGTAATTCAATTTACATGAAATATGTTGCATTCATTCAAAAACTTTCTCTAATCTCTTTTTCTGCTTAGTAAGATCTCTGTAAATATTTATGAGTTTGCCCTTTAAAACAAAACAAAAAAGAAATTTTAAAATTCAAAGCAAAACACAACAAAAGAAACAAATTAGGAAAGTATTTTTTTATTGGCAAGAGACCTTTTTGTGAATATTTGGCTTAGGACATTATTGAAAGTTGCATCATTTTATTCTTCTGGGGTAAGGGGTTCCCTCTTCCTCCAAAGTAATTCTGGGTGCTGGTTCTGCTGTTTATTTTTATGCAGTGACGATAGCACATCTTTATGTTGACCAATCATTGACAAAAACCATTTTTAGGTAAACAGTGACAGTTGTGTTAGCAAATCTGTGTCTGTCAATTTAAACTGTAATGGCAGTTTTTCTTTGTTACTATCTTCCAAATATCCCATGTGCTTTTTACTTTGTCCCACTCCCAAAGTGTAAATTACTTTAGTTCCTGAAATGACTGTAACCCTCTTGAGATGTGTTTATTCCATCAAATGCTAGGAGACAGGAATTCTTAGCTACTGTCCACTTATCCTATCCTCCAAGCTCCCAATTCTCACCTAACTTGGTATTACCAATGTCTTTTTATACATGGCATTGCAACATACTGTCCCTTTTGGGCAAAATCAATTTAATCAATATCTCTGCTGATGTGTTAGCTTTATGTTGCATCAAGTTTAGAAATTATTTGGAGGTTTATTCACATGTTTAGTCATGTTGGCCTTTTGAAGGTGTATGTACGAAGTGCATGCTCAGCGGTAAAGAGATTTGCTAAAAGGAAGGAGCACATAAACATTTTGACTTTTACATTGTGCTTATGTAGGTTAGCATGAAAGACCAGAAACTGCAGTCGTGTTGTTGACTAAGACCTGCTCTTTTAGAATGGGGAACCTAAAATTGTTATGATGACTTAGGAGTAGTATATAGGCATTTGCCATTTATAAAAGATTTTCAACTTCATGAAGTGCTCTGCCGATAGTTACTAAGCATTAAGAAGACTCCTGTAAGCGGTATTTTAGAATAGATGGGCTTTTCTCCTTTCTGAAACTCTTCGAGAATGTAAAAATGTAGAAGATAGAAAGATTTTAGAGGTTTACCATATTTTAACTGATTGATAGTAACATTTATTTTTCATACATCATTATGTCCATTTTGAGCAGTCTCATCTCACTGGTATATAAACATGGACTTTTTTTTTCTACTCCTACTGTAGTCTCTTAACTCCCTCTACATTTTCTGGTATGTGTTGGCTCCTTTAATGATGTCCCATTTTGATTCCACAAAGTTTGATTTAATTTCAGGGCCTGAAGAATTGAGAACTGTCTCTTTTGATTCAGAGCTTCCTTCCTCTTCCACTCTGTCCCACAGTCATGCTCAGTGCAAGCTACACTAGTGGCTTGGGGTGCATGTGCTTTTTCACAATGTGTAACCTTGCCCCCGTAACCTGCCCTAAGGCTTTCCTGGCTTATCCCTCTTGTGTTTGTGGAGTGGGAGGAGAGGGACAGTTTTCTCCTTATGGGATTTTGCTTGGTAATACCATTTCTTTCCTTTGGTGGGTTGTGGCTGCTCTTTGGCATTTCTATCAGGCTGCTTGTGGCTTGATGTGACTGGACGGCAGTACCTCCAGCTCCGCTAATAATGCACTCAACCTTGAGCAGCTTTGTAGATTTCATCGTCTTGGGTTACATCTTCCTATTAGCCCCCAGCTAGTGTTTCTGATTCAGGCACTGCTTTCCCCACCTTCAAAGTATCCTGTCAGGCTTCAAGACTACAAAATCTGATTTACCCACTGGGCTCCAAGGCTGGGGTGTGGATGTACGCTGGCCATCTGTCCTCTATCAACATTGAAGGAATTACTAGTAACATTTTCCTAATAGTGTGCTGTAATGCCTGCATTATTTGACTAGGAAAAGTTATCAATCAGCACTTCACCCCTTTAATACTCTAAGATAAGGTAGGCACTAGAGAAGAGAGAATGGCTACATTAGAAAGTAATCACTTTCAAGAAAAGTACAGGAAAGGCAGTTAAGTATTCATTCTAACATATTCCTTTACTCCCTTTTGTTTTTTCCTGAAGTGATTTAAAAAAAAAAAAAAATTCTATTTGAGCACTGCTTCCCAGAACTTTCCCAGTTTTTGTTCTCCACCCTGTTGAATTTGGATTTTGCCAGATCTCTATAAGGTAGACGAGATCAGTTCTAAGAAAGTAGGGTCTATAAAAATGGCCACAGATTTTTTTATTAGCTCTTCTAAGCCAAATTCATCTTTATATAGCTATCCAAACTTAGGTTTACAAAGACATTAAGATTTGGAAAATATTACTAAATATGTGTGTCAGTAGGTATTATAGATGATGTAGGACTCATGAAGGATTCAGGTGTCTTTATTTTAATGCCTTCATGGAAGTCCAGGACTAAGAGGCTGAGCATAAAGAATTAAAGGTGTGGTCTTCATCCAGAAATAGGATGGGAAGATGGCCATGGGCAGAAGTCATTGTATGGTAGGAAGTCTGCCAGGGTGGTCTAGCCCTAGAGAAGATTTAAACAGAGTGTGAAGGGTTCAGTTTTACAGGGGGGCCTGGGTAACAGGCATGCTAACTGAGGTCACCGTGGAAGAGAAATGAAAGCCAAAGTCCAATGGGACAATGAGTGAGTGAAGAGCACTTGTACTGGGCCCATACATATGCCCAGGTAAGCCTTGACCATGACATTTCCTCTGGGTCTGGTGGACAGGTATAAAGAGACCCCAGTGGTTCAAGTCTGTGAAATGTGACCTCATTCCTAGCCTGACTGGTATGTTGGACAACAGGTGGTAATATTATCCCTGTCCTTTTCATTATGGCCCTGAGACAAGGTTAGACCTAAGCCTACAGATGGGCTCATGGGGAAATCTAGATGAGAGGTAGGGAAGGCAGAGGGAGGAAAACAACCTGAGTTAAAAGGTTGAAATTCTCTTCTTAGATTTTGGTTTCAGGGAATATAATTTTAGGATAAAAATGTTCACAAATGTCTGAAGTTGACCAAGGAGGTAAAACTTTATTTGGCCTTAGGATATAAGCTTAAATATTTCCTCAGGGGAAAACAACTTCAGGTGAATACTCCTCGGTAACTGGAGGACAGTGGAAAGCAATAACTTAAAGCAATTACTCTGGTAGGAGTTCCTGTCATAACAATGAAGTTAGAAAAATGAAATAATACATTGTTATCCAGTTATTGGTGGGTGAGGTCTGAGGTGCATGGGCTATGCAAGAGTGAGCATACATAAGTAGGATTTTCTTAGTGACCATTTTAGCTGACTTTCATTTGTTTTCATCTTTAGTTGGTCAGTTCTTGGCT
>NW_006788723.1:281969-293554 GCF_000442215.2 Lipotes vexillifer | reverse complement strand
AAAAATTTCCCTACAATTCAGTAGTATCAGTGTTCATCTATGTTATGAGAATCACAGGCACATTTAGACTTACTCTCTCCTTGTCTGTTTCATTAAATAACTATTTAACAATTTTTTCTATTTCCTTTAATTTTGTATCTATGAGATCATGGATGTTCACTAAACTTACTATGATAATCACTATGATGTATGTAAAGCAAATCATGCTGTACACAGTATACAGTGCTGTTAATTATATCTCAGTAAAACTGGAAGAAAAAATATTTAGATAACGTGCATTTAGAGTGTTAATCCAGTATTAGTGTTATCATTCAAAGAAAATGATGAGGAAACTAAGTTAAAACTTAGTTTCAACATGAACAATTTTTTTTTTTTTTTAAACTCTGTGAATATACTGAAAACTACCATACTCTTTAAAATGGTGAATTTTATGGTACGTGAATTATAGCTCAACATAGCAGTTAGATAAAATAAAAAAAGGCATAGCCCCATTTTTCACCTAGCCAACATGAACAATTTTTTAAGAAAAATAGGATGATGAATTTGAGGATGGTAATAAGAATATTTTTTAGTGTGTCCTGTCTGAAGAAATGGCTTTTAGATTTATAAGTGACATTGTTTTACTAATAAGTGTGTTTTGTTTGGTTTTAAAGGAAAAGAACAGGTACAGTCATCAAAATATTATTTCTGCCTTTTTGAAAAAAGTATGTTTGAACTTCCCCACCTTAAAAAACAAAACCAAACCTTGTAAACTACCAGATATTAACTATTTTAGGAGGTTTGCAACATCTCCAATTTCATGCCATTATTTGAAGTCTTTTCTTCCCCCTAGATCCTACTTTATTTCACAGCACTGGGCTGTGAAAACTGCTTAAAACCAACAGGTTCACTTGATTGTTTTTGTCCACCTAAATTATCATTTGGAAAACCCTCAAACCAAAAAATTTGTTAGCTAATCCCTAGTTCCTTGTGATGATGGAGTCTTTCAAGTTTTAGAACATTACGTTAAATTTTGTAAGATAAATGGAAGGCAGATGTATATGTATTTGCCATCATGTTAATTAAGAAGGACAAACTAGAATTAAGAAATTCATAGTTTTCTCAACCAATAATTGTTTTCTAAATTTAAAGAATTAATTAAGGAATTAAAGAATTACTTAAAGAATTAATTTTATACCAACAAAATTCATGAGATCATGATGAAATATGAAATGGTGAACACCAAGGGTTAGGAAAAAGTTCCATTACATTAAGTTTGGAAGCAGAATTCTTGAATTAAAAACAAACAAAAAAGACTTTGCTCAGTGCCTGTTACTTCACAATGCCTAACTGCTCCTTGATCTGACTTCTGGAGGCTCTCAGGGAAGAGAAAGAACAAGGATTCAGAGATGGTGTGAGAGAGTTATGCTGAATAATGTTTGGGGTTATAGGAGATAAGTCTTAATGGGTAGAAAAAGTTAAAATCTGTATTTGCTGATTTTTGCTAACTTAATTCAGTACTAGGTACAAGTAAACTTCAAAGTAAGCTTTTGGGTAGCTAGAAAAATCAGCATCTCTCTTTGATTAAAAAAACAAAAAACAAAAACTGTCATCAGACAGAACCACAATAGTTTTAAGATTCAACTTAATTCGCTAGAAAGCTTTTGTCTGAGTTGTTTTATTATTAACTCAAGTGCTCAGTACATGTTGTTGGGTAATAATTGGAAATTGAGAAATATTAAAAAATAATAAAATGTTCAAATTGTGGTTGTTCTTTAAAGTCCTCTGCCAAATACCTTTAGATTATTTTGACTAGAGTTTAGAATTTCAAGTGGCCTCTTACGGGTTTTGTTGTTGTTTTTGTTTGCTTGCTTTTTTTCCTCTATAACTAAATTATTTAATTTTTCCAATTATGTGATATATATTTATAGGATTCAAAATACAGACTACAAAGTTCAGAAAACATTTACCTCTTCCTCCTGAACCTCAACCATTTCTCCTCTTCCCACAGGCAACCACTGTATTTCCTTTGATATATTTTGTGTATGTTATATACCATATACACACACTCCCCCCCCCCTCATTTTTAGGTGAAATTGGTAGGATTCTGTACTCTTATTAAGCTTAAAAAAATCTTGGAGATCTTTCCATATAAGAGCACCTCTATTAATTCTTATGGATGCCTATTATTCCATTGTATAAATATATAATTTATTTAACCAGTTCCTTATTTTTGTACATTTAGATTATTTCTAAACTTTTGCTGTCACAAAACATATAGCAGCAAATAATCTGCATATCATTTTTTTCTTTCTGTGTATACCTGTGAGATGTTCTTACAAGAAAAATTTCTGGTTTAAAAGATATGTACATTATAATATAATACATATTGACTGTAGATGTACAAATTTACACTCCTATCCACAAATTTTGAGAGTAACTATTTGTGATAGTGTCTGAACTCAGTGAGGAAATGATGTATTAATAAATAATGTTGAGAAAATTGGGAAGCTTATGAAAAAAATTGGATGTAGATCTGGACTTTGAATTGTATGTCATTTATGTATTTGCTATTCATGGGTCTATGATCATGCAACTTTAATTATTTACATTATTTTATGTCTTAAATCTGATAGAGCTACTACCCTCTCCTAACTCTCCTTTTTCTGATTTTTCCAGATACTGTGTTTCTTTAAAATTTAAATTAACTTTAAAATCATCTTGTCTGTTCCCCCCCACAAAATGTTGATGCTTTTATTTGAATTGCATTAGATTTATCAATTAGCAGAATTTGACATTTTATATGCTTGTTCAGGTCTCCTGTGTTTTCAAGGAAATTTAATGTATCTGTATGTTCCTTAACTTTTTTAAAGCTATTTTCTGTTGCTATTACAAATATGCCTTAACTTGCATTTTTCTTTTTTTCTTTTTTCATATAAACACTATGTGTATATACTAGTTTTGTACCATACAACCTTACTAATTGCCCATATCACCGGTGGTAGTTTTTCAGCTACACTAGTTTCAGTTTTTCAAGCCTGAGTCTCTCAGGTTTTCAAGTTATCCAATGTCATCCACAATGGCAATCTTTTTAGTTGTTTCTGACTTTTTTTTTTAAACTTGATGTTTTTCCTTTAATTCAGTCAAACAATGATGAGAGTGGATATCATTCTTATTTCTGCCTTTCGTGGGAAAACATATACTATTTCTCTATTAGATATGGTGCTGGTTTTGAGGTCGAGGTATAAAATCTTTCCATTCCTATTTTATTGATATTTAAAATACTTAACGATGTTGAATATATCAAATGCTTTTCCAGAATCTATAATGATAAATATATAATTTCCCCTGATATCTAATATTGAAGCATCCTTACATTCTCCTTGGCTGTGTTTTATTTAATGTATGCAGGTTTTTGTTTCCTGTTTTTAATTTTCATCAATATTTATATGAGATTAGTCTGTAGCTTTGTGTGTGTGTGTGTGTGTGTGTGTGTGTGCATCTTTTGAGCTTTGACAGAGTTATTATTCACAATCTAATATGTTTTTCTTATTTTCTTGTGCTCTAAGTTTAAATGGCTTTGGAATTACTGGCTTTTTAAAGGCTTCATGGACTACCCCAATGAAACCATGTGGAAATTAGTTCATTGAAGTTTTCTGTATTTTTCCATTGGTAATTTGTCTATTTAGATTTACTGTGTTTTCTGGTGTCAGTTATTATAAATGGTATAATATTTTTTTTTCCAGAAAGTCATCCATTTCATGCAGGCTTAAAAATATATTTACAACCACAAGGACATATCTCTTCACACCCATTAGGATGACTATTCTAAAACAGAAAATAAGAGTGTTGGAGAGGATATGGAGGAATTGGAACTCCATGTAATTTTGAACTGTTTCTTGATTCTCCCAATCCTTTATTCCTACCTTCTACCTGATATTATGAGCCCTTTATCGATTGATTGATTGATTGATTTTTGCCTGACTGACTCCTATTAAATCTTTACAACTTGGCTTAATTGTTATTCCCTTCAGGGAAATATCTGACTCTCACCCATACCTGCTCTTGCTGCTTTTCTTTATTTCTCTAATACTCATACTTGCTGTCAATGGACTTACCACCTTGCATGATAATAATTATTTTGTCACCTAGGGCTCTTCAGAGGCTAGATTCATGTTAGGAGTAACTTTTTACACCTAACTTTTAGAAAGTTCTTAATAAAATTTGTTGAAATAAACTCAGACTTTTAATTCTTTATTATCCCCTTAAACTTAGGTTAGGAATGCTCCCAAGTTATGACTACTTGTGTCAACTCCTTTCTTATCCTGTGGGTACCACCTGAGGTTGAGTACTTATTACATTTCATTTGGACTCTTCAGAGCTCCATGCTCCAGCCTTCTGTCATTCCCATAATCATACCTTCGTACCACGTTAAAAAAAAATACAATTCTTACTTTAAAAACCTTTACTACCTCCCTGTATGTAATGAAATGTGAACTCTGTAGCCTTATTTCAGGACAATTCCTCATTTGACCTGAATTTTGTAGCTTTATTTCCAAAGGATTTCTCCTCTTGATTCTATATCCCCATGCAACTTGAACTATTGTTTCCTTTAATGAATCCTGAACAACCCCACACTGCCCTACATTTGTATAAACTTTTTCCTTTCCTTAGGATGCCTTTACAGTCATCTATACTGACCAGTATCCCATCTATACTTCAAGCTCCAGTCCCAACACTATCCCCTATGTGTAACATCAATAAAGTCAGTAAGTGTTCCCACAGTCCCTGGTGCACTATGGATGCTTCCTTCCCAGTTCTCCTAATTTGCTCTTTTCTGAACATCTGCAGGGCTTTGTATTACTAGCATGGCATTTATTTCATTTCACCATGTATCATAGTTCATCATGTAAATGTCCATGTATCGTTTTGAATTGCTAATTCCTTAAGGACAGGAATTATTTTTTCCACATGTCACAAAAGATGTATTGGTTGTATCAATGAATAAAAATGATTAACAACTTTCCATTTTAGATTTATGTCCTATGTTTTTTCTTACCAACCTGAAGACAAAGTAGATTCTTTACCCCAGTATTTCCTTGTTTTCATCACTAATTTCCTTAATAGAAGGTGGCTTGAACATAAGTGAATATGAGTGTTCTCTTAAGGAAGAAATTTTCCAAATCATATCCTTTGCATCTAGATCTTTTTGATTTTCTTAGTATTATATACATATACATGTGAAATTTTCTGTTCTTTAGAAAGGTCAAGCCATGATTTTAGATACAAAGGGGTCTTTTCTCTATTTTTTCCAGATTTTCTATTTAAAATTTCTTTTAAAGTCCATTTCATCTGTTCCAAAAATTTTACTCAATTTGTTTGTTATAAAAATATTTCCCCAATATTGAACTTTGCTTTTGGACCAAAGTTACAAAATAGTCTGGAGAATGTGGGAAAGGAAGTTCTTTAATTTCAGTGTTATTACTGTAAGCATGGTAGTAGAGTTAAAATGATCTGTTTCTTGGAATTTAAAAAATATTTTCCATGTATTTTTATGACTGTTATTCGTTTTAAAATCCTTACATGTACTGATAGTCTCTATCAGCCAATAAGTATCTCTTTCTCCACAATCTGCCTAATCCCATTTGAGAGAAAAAAAATTTTTCCAGTGAGGTCAGTGATGAAATCAAAAAACATGTTCTTGGTTATATGTAGAACCTCATCTTGGACTACTTTATTCCTGTTCTTGGGATAGTTAGTGAAGAATTATTTCCAGGTGAAACCTTAAGGAATTACTTGTTTATCCATGCCCTTTATTTAAAATGACTGAGTTTCCGTCAGATCAATATACTAGATCCTTTTGACTTTAACAGTGTAACATTAATTCCAACATTAAAATCAAAGTAATTTTATATATAGAATCTGTCTGCACCTGAAAAGTTTTCTGGAATCTCCTCCAGGAAAAATAATGTAACTACTATCAATTGAATGCTTACCATGTGCCGTGTTTAAGCCAACTGTCTTACACGTAATTAAATTAATTCTTAGATAGTAGTTCCTCCTTATCCATGGTTTTGCTTTCTTTGGTTTCAGTTACCTGTGGTCAACCACAGTCTGTAAAACTATTGAATTGAAAACTACAGAAATAATTCAGAAGTTTTACATTGTGCGCCACTGTTAGTGGCATGATGAAATCTTGCACCTTCCTGCCTCCATCCTGCTTGGGACAGACATCATCTCTTTGATTAACTGAGATGGCCTCTGTCACAGTATCTCATGCAGTGCTTGGGTTCAAGGAACCCTTAATTTATATAATAATGGCCCCAAAGCACAAGAGTAGTGATGCTGGCAATTCAGATGCACCAAAGAGAAGCCATAGAGTGCTTTATTTAAGTGAAAAGGTGAAAGTTCTCTACTTCATAAGAAGAAAAATTGTATGCTGATGTTGCTAAGATCTATGGTAAGAATGAATCTTCAATCCCTGAAAGTGTGTAAAAGGAAAAAAGAACTTCGTGCTAGTTTTGCTGTCTCACCTCAAACTGCAAAAGTTATGGCTACAGTGGGTGATAAGTGCTTTTGTTCAGATGCAAAAGGCATTACATCTTTAAAATAAGATATTTTTATTTTGTGTTGAAGTATAGTTGATCTACAGTATTGTATTAGTTTCAGGTATCAGCTGTATCAGCAAAGTGATTCAGTTATACACATATAAATATTTTTTCCTGATTCTTCTTTGTTATAGGTTATTATAAGATATTGAATATAGTTCCCTATGCTATAGTGTAAATCTTTGTTGTTTATTTTATATATAGTGGTGTGTATCTGTTAATCCCATACTCCTAATTCATTCCTCCCCCACTTTCCCCTTTGGTAACCATAAGTTTGTTTTCTATGTCTATGAGTCTGTTTCTGTTTTGTAAATAAGTTCATTTATATTTTCTAGATTCCACATGTAACCGATATCATATTATAATTGTCTTTCTGGTGGACTTACTTCACTTAGTATGATAATTTCTAGGTTCATCCATGTTGCTGCAAATGGCAATATTTCATTCTTTTTACGGCTGAGTAATATTCCGTGGTATATATATACCACATATTTTTCCTTTCATCTGTTGATGGACACTTAGGTTGCTTCCGTGTCTTGGCTAACACAATAATATATTTTGAGAGAGAGGCAGATTACATTCATATAACTTTTCTTACAGTGATTTGTTATAATTGTTCTATTATATTATCATTAATCTCTTGCTGTGCTTAATCTATAAATTTAAACTTTATCATAGGTATGTTTGTATAGGAAAAAACAGCATATACAGGGTATAGGTCAAATAGGAAAGAACTGAAATAATTAGTGATATTCAGTCTTCCAAACCACAAGCACAATATATCTGTTTATTTAGGCCTTCTTTAGTTTATCTTGGCAATGTTTTGTGGTTTTTACTGTACAGATTTTGTACATTAAATACTTTGTTAAAATGCATCCCTAAATATGTCATATTTTTAATGCTATTGGCAATAATTTTAAAATTTCAGTTGTTTGCTGCTAATATGTAAAAATACAATTGACTTTTGGTAGATTGACCTTTTTATATTGTGACCTTGCTAAATTCACATATTAACTTTAGAATCTTTTCTGTAGGTTCTTTACGATTTTCTGTGTTAGGCGTTGGCAAATTGTAGCCTACAGGTCAAATCCAACCTACTGTCTAATTTTGTTAAGTAAAGTTTTATTGGAACACAGCCATGCCCATTCATTTACATATTGTCTAGAATGTTAGAGTTCTGACTACAGTAATGGAATAGAATAGTCACAAAAGAAATCTATGACCTATGGACATATTCATAGGGAATCTATGGATTTGGGCATGGATTCTTACGGGCTTACTTTTAGAATTTGGTTACCATAGATAGGATTGTGTTTAAATCTACTGTCTTGCTAGTTGCTTTTTATTTGTGCCATCTTTGTGTGTGCATGTCCATGTGTGCACATGCACACTTGTGTGTTTAACAGACTTTATATTTTATAGTAGTTTTAGGTTCACAGAAAAATTGAGCTGAAGGTACAGAGATTTCTCCTTTATCTCCTGCACCCACACATGCATAGTCTCCCAATTATCAATATCCCTTACCAGAGTGGTAGATTCTTATAATTCACGAAGCTCCACTAATACTAATTAGTTACACTAATACTCTGGATAATTATCATCCAGAGTTCATAGTTTTACAGTAGGGTTCATTCTTGGTTTGTTAGGGTTCACTCTGGGTGTTTACTCAAGAATTTGCAGTATGTGACTTTAACTTATCACAGCCTACCTTCAAATAGTATACTTTATGCAGAACATGAGAACCTAAGAACAGTACATGTCCCGTGAATTTTATGTTAGGTGCTGGATTTCTTTGTATTTCTCTGATATTTTCAGGCTTTGTTGTGGGATGTTACTGGTTGGTTGGAATCCCTTTTACCTTTTCAAGGCTTATTTTTATTATTTTCCAAAACATATTTGTCTAGAACAGACATTAGTTGAAGTTTAATTTGGTTCCATCCTAAGTCTTGAATTTCTTTTTGTGTGGTTTTCTTTTTGCACTTTCATTGAGATATTTTTCTATTGATTTGTCTTCAAATTCACTAATATAGTTTTCTGTTGTTTCTAGTTTGGTGTTAAGACTATATAATGCTTTCTTAAGTTCAGATAATATATTTTATAATTCCAGAATGTCCATTTTACTTTTTTATAGATTTAAATCCACTATTGAAAATCTGTATTCTCTTATCCGTTTTGTCCATCTCTCAAATACATTAATCATAGTTATTTTACATTCTTCATCTGTTAACTCCTTTCTGATTCTGATTCTGTTTTATCTGTCAATTATTTGACTTTAAAAATTCTAAACATTTAGTAATTTTTGATTGTATAACTAACATTGTGTGTATGTTCAAGATGCTCAGAAGTATGTTCTAAAAAATGCTGCATTTTGTTGTAGCAGGGAGTAAAATTGCTTGTGGATCACCTTTATTTTGCCAAGGTAGTTTTCAGCTTTGCAAGGGCAAGTCTGTTTCAGTTTTGCTCATGGCCCTTGTACCTAGGGGGAGATTTTTACTACACATCCTAGAAGGTGGCATATCTGGAATCTCAGTTGAATTCTCCAGTCTCTAACTCTTGTACCTGAACTCCATGGCCTTGGAAATCTTTGCTCTGATTGCCAGCATCCCAGTGACTATCTTGCTTGGGTTTCCAAAGCTTTTCCTTCCATAAGTGCATCTTAGAGGGTAACTAAGGGCCAGAGGGGAAATTTTACACACATTATTAGGGCTCCTTCTCTTTAGTTTTTTCTCTCCAGAACTCAGCCACTCCATTCCAGTTTTCTTGGCTGCCCTGAACTCTGTTTCTTCTGTCCAACAAGACTGTTGTCTTTACTTAGGCTCTATTTCCCTCAGCTGTGGTTTGGAAAATGCCCCGAGGAAGAAATCTGGGGTTTATGTGACGTTTATTTTGTTTGCCTCTTTTCTCTCAAGGACCATAGCTCTGCAGTGGCTGCTGTCCAGTGCCTGCAAACAGTTGTTATATATGTTTTGTCTAGATTTTATACTTGTTTATAGCAAGAAGTTAAGTCCAATAATAGCTACTCCATTATGGATGAAACTAGACCATGACCATGTTATTTCTTTTTATTTCTCTTTGTACCATCTCTTGCTTTTAAGATACCTTTGTTCTACCATTTCAATGATCAAGACCTAATCAGGCCTTTATTTTCCCTTCAGTCATTCTTTGACCAGCTGCAAATGCTTTCTCCAAGTTTAGCTTCTGAGGTTACACTTTTTGTATGTAAGAAGTGTAAAAGGGATCACCTAACAAAGAACCTCTGTTTCATGGAAAAAGCTTGTGTTCTAGACTTGTGAGAATAGCCAGCTTTGATTTTTACTATTTCCTGCTGCTTCTTGTTAATCTACAGGCTTCTATTGGCTATGTTGAAGTCACTGGCTTCCTGGTTCCTACTTGAATCCCTAGCTTGCCAGATATTATGTTATTAAACAGCAACTGAATCTTGTACAGAATCTGCCTCATCTTAGACTCGCACCTCTTCTGTCACCCTGTAGTGACCTCTGCTCTAATGTTAAACGGAAAATGAATACAGTTGGCACTCCATATCTCTGGGTTCTGCATCTGCAGATTCACCAACTGCGAATCGAAAATGTTTTAAAAAGTTTCTAGAAAATTCCAAAAAGTAAAACTTGAAATTGCTACACACCAACAACTATTTACATAACATTTACATTGTAGTAGGTATTATAAGTAATCTGGAGATGATTTGAAGCATGTATGGAAGGAAATGTGTAGCTTATATGCAAATACTACTCCCTGTCATATAAGCGACTTGAGCATCCTCAGATTTTGGTAGATAAGGGCCATCCTGGAACTAATAACCTGTGGATACCGAGGGACAACTGTATTAGGTTGGAATTCATGTTGTAAATTGTACTCTTATCAGGTTATATATTTTTAAAAACAATATTTTCTTAGGCAATTTGGGCTATTAGAACAAAAATACCATAGATTGGGTGGCTTAAACAACAAACATTTATTGTCTCATAGTTCTAGTGGCTGGGAAGTCCAAGATCCATACTGGCAGATTCAGTGTCTGGTGAGAGCTCTCTGACTGTTTTGCAGACAACCATCTTCTGTCTGTGTCCTTACATGACAGATTTTTTTTCACTTGTGTCCCTTCTTACAAGGGCACTAATCCTCTTCATGAAGGCTCCATCCTCATGACCGAATCACTTCCTGAAGGTCCCACCCTCAAATACCATCACATTAGGGATTAGGGCTTCAATAACTGAATTTCAAACATTCAGTTCAGAGCTGTATTTAAAATATATAAAAAAATAATCTTTTTTTGCCTTGGTCATGGGTCTAGAATTCTACTTTTCTATTAAATTGTGGGGTGGGAGGGAGATGCAAGAGGGAGGAGATATGGGGATATATGTATACATATAGCTGATTCACTTTGTTAAACAGCAGAAGCTAACACACCTTTGTAAAGCAATTATACTCCAATAAAGATGTTAAAAAAAAACAAAAAAACTCCAGAAGAACAACAAAAAACCAACAAAAAACCCCAAATTGTGTAGATGAGTATTGAAAAATCATCTAAGCTACTTGATGCTATGTAATTGCTAATATTTAGAAGAATATATGAAGATATAAATAGGAAAATAAATTTTTGTCTAATAGTGGATAGATGAGGGAAAATTATGGCTATTTACTATGTCATAGGAGAAATAAAACTAACAGGATGCATTCTAATTCAGCTACAACTATCTTAAAGGACAGATTACTTTAAATATTTAGTCATAAAGCCTGTGTCTATGTAATTTTTCTATTTCATTAAATCACCCTAAATAAATATAAATATGGGGGGGCTTCCCTGGTGGCGCAGTGCTTGAGAGTCCGCCTGCCGGTGCAGGAGACGCGGGTTCGTGCCCCGGTCCGGGAAGATCCCACATGCCGCGGAGCGGCTGGGCCCGTGAGCCATGGCCGCTGAGCCTGCGCGTCCGGAGCCTGTGCTCCGCAAATGGGAGAGGCCGCAGCAGTGAGAGGCCCGCA
>NW_006788723.1:224393-281802 GCF_000442215.2 Lipotes vexillifer | reverse complement strand
AAAAAAAAAAAAAAAAAAAAATATATATATATATATATATATATATATATATATATATATATATATATATATAAATATGGGAAAATATGGGTAAGTTTCCAAATACAAAGGATGACAAGATTTGGGGGAAAGAGGAGCCATTCAAGAATGATGGTTCAAGGATATTTTTGGAACGTTTGATTCAAAACAACTTTCAACTTGTTTATTTTGTCTTTAGGTATTTTTCCACTAGTGCATTATAGAAGATGATGGATTCAAACAGAATTTAGATTGTGGTTTTTCTATCAACTTAAACAAATGTTTTTGAGTCATTTAACTCCTATCACTTTGTTGGACACTTTTGACAAAGTTACAGAGAGAAATTCTGATTTCTCAAAACCCTTCTGAAATACAATATGGCTAAATTTTTACACTGAGTAAGAACAGTGTTTTTCCTTACTTTTTTTTGATTTTGGACATGCATACTTCGAGTTTAGGTGTATGTTTAAAGACGCTGCCCTAACCAGAATTGAATGCTATTTTCTCTCCTCTCTGTTGTAATTTTTTTGTGTATTATGAAACAATAATTACATTTGTGAAATACAGTTCCAAATGTCCCAGTAGTGTGTTCCTTGCATTTTATTTTACATTAGAATAAAAAATAAATCCCTTTAATTTGGGAATATACATTCTTAGCATAATTAGATTGAGGTTCAGTTGAGCAGTTGTCTCTATTTTTATAAAAGCATTAAAAATTGTTAATTAAAATTTCTCCCACTTAGAATTTTGCCTACCACCATATTCCTTCTATGTATGATTTATCAAATTTTAAAGAAGGACTAGAAATATTTGGTTTCAGAAGATGTAATAATTTGCTATAGCAAAGTACCACAAACTTGGTGGCTTAAAAAGAGAATTTTTATTAGTTCTGTGGGTGGGAAATCTGAGATCAAGGTGTCAGCAGAGTTGGTTCCTTTTGAGGGCTGTCAGAGAATATGTTTCATGCTTCTTTCCTAGTTTCTGGTGGTTTTCTGGCAATCGTTGGCATTCCTTGGCATTTAGAAGCATATATATGACAATATATATATGCTCAATATATGACACCTGTCACATTGGTTTACAGTCACATTAATAACCTCATTTTAACTTGATTACCTCAGTAAAGACCCTACTTCCCAATAACCTCACATTTTGAGGTACTGAGGTTTAGGACTGTTGCATACAAATTTTGGTGGAACATAATTCAACCCATACCACAAGGAATTTTAGAATATAGTTAATAACAGTATAGGCTTTGCTGAACAGTTTTCATTTTTTTCTTGTTCAGATATCAGGATACCATTTTGTGAATAGAGAGAACTCTGTAATGCTCTGTTCTTGAAAGACATATTGCTTCATCTAAAAGTTTAAGTACGTGAGGGCAGGGATGACACCTGTTTTCTTCTGTGCTCTATTTCTAAGACCTGACAAAGTCATAGTAAGTGCTTAATAAAATTTTGCTTAGTAACTAATTTTTTAAATACACAAAGAGGTATAGGGATGGAGGAACTGTTATAAAATGTGAACTACCACAGAATGATTTAAAAAATGGATTGTTCTGTGGCATAATTAAAATTACCTTACTCCAGAAATTCTATCAACCGATTTTAATTGTCCAAAGTTTGACTTGTTTTAATTTCTTAAAGAGAGAAATTATAACTGAATACATTGTGGAATATTTGTATGTAGACTTCAATGAGAAAAAATAGATGAAAAAGGAAACTGCCCTACAAATACTCATACAGGCATGTATACACAGAACTAGCCTACTCTCCCTCCCTCTCTCTTTGTCTTCCTCCCCCTCTCCCTCCCTCCCTTTCTCTCTCTCTCTGTCTCTCTCTCTCTCAGGTTGCCAGAAGTCTTACTCACTGAATCTATTTGGGTGTATGGACCAATTCAAATGTCCTATGCTCCTCTAGTTGGAATACTCTTTTCAGAAGGCTGTCCATCTACCACCAATCTGCTCTGCACTTTGATCTTCTTGTCTGTGCTTCTAGCTTGGGAGAAGGGAAGGATTTATGAGGGATCTCCTATCTGACTCCCTGTCATTGCAGCCACCATGGTTTAAGTAGTAGCAGTGACCAGAGGAAGCTATGCCAGAGTTAGGAGTCTGACAAGCACACAGAGGTCTAAATTAATAGGCACATGTGCCATGAGGCAGGGCTAGGAGGCCTGAACCCTAATTTGACATATGGCAGCTGTTGCACTTGCTTGCACATGTGTACATACACACTGCCTCTGTGTAAAGCCTAGACTGTGTCTGCAAACTGGACTTTTAAAAATTAACAGCAACCTCATATCTATCTATGAGAGAAATGAGTCTTTAGTTTTGGTTTAAGGAAAAAACCCTGACTTCAGTGAACCATTGGCAGAGAAAGATGATGCCATGAATGTGTGAATGAAGATAGGATGGTCTTCAATTGACATGCTGCTAAAAAATGCATCAGCCTTAACCTATTGGGCTATTTGTGAACAATCTAGAAATTTCTGGGTTGTAACTGTATGTTTAACTCTGTGATTCATGGGAAAGCCAGATGGGAATCTAGTAACTCTTGATGACAATGGGTAGTTCTGTTTCATTTTATAGTAGTGGGCTATATAGTAACCTACAAGTTGTTTTGTCTGTGAGATCCAAGCAACATAGAGCAAAAAGATGGATACAGATACTCAAAAGCTTAATACTAAACAATGCTTATGGTCCTAATGTTTATGGGAAGCTCAAAAGGAAGGAAAGAAAATCTTAATTTTTTTTTAAAGATTGGCATCCAGGGTATAGGGGTATGAGTAGAGAAGTCTTTTTAAAGGGCAGCACAGTTTTAGACTCTGCTTAAATTTTCATGGCAGACTGGTTGAAAATGTAGCACTGCTCTTCATTTAACTATGGATATTTGACATTTTAAAGGACTGGGTGACAGAAGATTATTTTTTATGTAAAAATTGCCTCATTAAATGTGAACACTTTGCTAAGTGGCTTATCATGAAATTTGCCAAACCTCTGAAAAAGCAACAGTTCAAAATGAGGTTGAGAGAGACTAATTCTGACCAGGATGTCCTATTTTGTTGGTTTGGCTGCTTTGATTAAAACCTTCTGTGAGGCGATGGCCCTTGCGTGATAGGCCCAGATGCAAATTAAGACGACGACAGTTTGTTGACCTAATAAACAAAAAGCACAACAGCTCGGTAACTATAAACAGATACGGTTACTTCACTGCTTAGTTGAAACTGCACCCCTCCCCCGCCCCCACCACCAACCAAGGGGAAAAAAACCTATTTCAGCAGTGGCTTCTTTTGGGCATATGTGAATCCCTTCATGGAAAGTTACAAAACCCCAGGCAATCCCACCTGTGAATGATTGTAGTATTTAACCCTGAGGTTAGTTCCTATAATGCTCATTTCATGAAAAGCCTCCCCTACCCCCATTTTTAGTGGTTAGTTTGCATAAAGCAAGCTCAAGACTGTAAGCCTGAAAAACCACAATTTTCCCAAACAGGCAGGATTTCCAGTGAAATAGTGTGAAAGCGACAGGGTTAACAGGTTAAACTCATTATTCAGACAAGCTGAAAGTCTCTGAGTATGATGGTATAGGCCACAATAACCTTGGAGTCCTCTGAATGAGTTTTTGCACGTGGCACATAATTGTGTATGTGATTAGCATCGTCATTAATCTGTTTCTGGTATGCATAGTCTACATTTATGTTTTAAAGCCCCCAATACCACCTTTGTCTCTGCATGAGACAGTTTAAGTGAATTGCTGGTATGAGGACACTGTGGCATTCTCGGGGTCACAAGCTTGGCAATTTACTCAAGAAAAGTTGAACACAATGTTTTTTTCATTACCCTGTTTTTTTAAAACCATAGTTTTATACAAAACTGTTTAATCTGTCTTCTGGTGGTATAATATTTACACCAGAAAGGTTGTAACGTTAAATGGTTGACTTTTCTAGCAACTTAAACACCTGGTTAGCATAAATCTTTTAATAGTAATGCCACTCCCTTAACTCCTTTGTTACCAGAACTTCTGAAAATCCCTTTGCTAAAGAGTTGGAGAGTGACTGGCCATATAAACCCCAAATATTGCATAGCCATGAGAATTAAGCAATACTGTTCATATTAGTACATGAGACTTTATAAGGAATAAAATCAAGTTGTTTCTGGGCTGCAGGTTATTAATCTCATTGTCAAATAGTATGTTTAGCTTATGACTTCGTTTTCCTGTTTCTGAATCCCATATCCTAGTGCATTAATGATTTACATATTGGAAGTAATTCTTGGATGGAAAAAAATGGCTTTTCCTATTATCAAAAAAAAAAAAATCCAAAATTGTAAATATGGAAATGCAAGGAACAGGTAACACCTTGAAAAATCTTGCCTAGGGAAATAGTTACTCACATTTTTACCTTGTGTGTAATGAATGCAAATGTATACAGAGTAGGTTGGAGTATGAATGTATTTTTTGTATAGTCTGTATATAATGTTAATAAAATGCAATCAGTAGTTGTTTTAGTATCTTAATGATGCTTATGTGCTCTATTGTAGAAATCACTTTTGGTTATAAAAGTTAAAAGGAATGAATGTTAATTGCATTCTGATAAAGGAGTTTAATGTTATGATTTTAAGCAGAATTACACTATGCAAGTGTATATAAAATATATATTGGCATAAATACTATCCAAATATATATAAAACTGATAGACTGTGCTATCATAGCATCCATATTTTGATACATTTGTTCATCCATTCATTCATCTATTATACAAACGTTTAATGAGTATCTACTTTGTTTCCAGCACAGTCTGGGTTCTAGAGATGCCAGATACCTATCAAAGAGAGGTGGTCCAGTATACAACACAGAGAGCCTATTTGAAACTATGTAAGCCAACAACCCCAAGAGAATCACCTCTTTTTGATTGATTCCCAATGCATATCTTAACACTGACATAATTCCTAAGCGAAAACTTTCTCACACTTTTAGTTGCTGTATGTATTTTGTAAAAGATTTTAGTTGATTTAAACAACATATATTCATAGCTTTCTCTATGCCAAGTATCATGGCGAGTGTTACAATTCTTGGCCACAGGCTAAATTGAATATATCTTGTTAAAATCAACTTTCTTGGTCAGAAATATGCAGTTCTTTAAGTTTGCAGTTCTTGAAATAATTTGCTTGGTTAGACATTTGCAGTGTAATGAGGGCCATGAACATGTAAACAAATAGTTACAGTGTGATGTGAAAAGAGCTGTGACTGCTCTGTGAGTTTATGCCTGAAGGATATGGTAACCAGCTCTGTCTGAGGCTATTAAGGAAGACTTTAAACAGAAGGTGATTTTTGACCTGGGCTTTGAAAGCTGAGTGGAGGGCACACGAGGCCAGAAGGGTTGGCAAGTACCAAGGCCCAAAGGCATGAAAGTAAGCAGCCAGTTTGGGCAGTTGTGGGTAGTTTGGTGTGATCTTAGTGGAGGTGGTATCCAAGAGAAGCGGGTGGGCAGCTATACTATTTCCCCCTGATAGTTAAGGGGCTGTCTCCTCAACCCACACTGTAATTCAATTTTTCCGAGTGCACCCAGTGCTATAAAGGGCCAGTAATGGTTAGATGGTACTCTCAGCTTCTAAATCAATGGAACTTTTGTCATGCTCCCTGTTCCCTGTTGGAAGTACCATTCTTTTAAGTATCAACACTTTTTTTTCATACTTGTAAATCTTTAAAGAGATGAAAAAACATAAAAAATTACAAATTTGTCATCTGATTGTTGAGAAGCATCACTCTCACTTCTATCTCTTGGTTTCCAGAGTCAAACAAGCTTGTTATGAGAGAATAATATTGGTGATTGGTCCAGATCATCTGTCTTATCCTACAGGGCCATATTCCAGCCTTGCAAGGCCTTGTTTTCAGGCTGAAACCATAACCGAATCTTGTCCACCTGATTATTAAGAACTTTCTCTTCAAGGATTTTTTTTTGCGGTGGTGGGGGCGAGTATATTCACCTGGCACACATTTTTATGCTTATTCTAAGAAATCCACCCACATAACACATTCTCAAACCTTCTTGTCAATAGTCTTCCAATGTTGTTTCTTTCATATCCTTGACTCTTTTATTAAACCTTTAGCTCCCAGCCAGAAATCCACGTAGACGTGATTTTCAAATTGTGTTGCTCTAAGTTCTGCCTTTCTCAGAGCCAGTTTTCAGTGGCACTATATCTCCACAGCAAGCCACTTTCAGCATCACAGAAACTAGGTTTGAGAGTGTCCTCAGTTAATTGGTTATATGGGTCACCCTTTGAGGCTTTAAGTGTGAGCTGAATAATCGTGTTGCAGCATTGGGCATATGGAGGGTATCAGTGACCTGCTCCTAAAACCTACATCTAGCTGATTTAGTACATCTATCTGATGAAAGACTGTTGTTGTACATACCTGATTTTATGCTTAGGTTGTTCAGAAAAGACTGCTAGTTGTCTTCCCAGATTCATTCTCTCCCTTTTCCATATTATCAGTGTGTATCTGGGCACAAGGCTCCTTTTAACTAGGGAATATATTTCTTAGTTTCCTTTGCAGCTAATACAGCTGTGTGTCTAAGTTCTTGCTAATGGAATGTGAGTGAAAGTAATGTTTTATTTTACTTGCTTAAAAAGTTGTTTGTCCTGGACTTTCTTTGCCACTTTTCATAGGCTGGCATGTGGGTATGTTGTTGAGCCAATTTTTGATGTAAATATGAGTATTTATACTTTGAGATAATAGAGAAACAAGATGGAGAACCTTCTAGAACAGAGCTACCTCTTGGATGTGGATCACTTCTAGGTGCCTCTGGACACCACTGGATAATTAAATGTAAGAGAAAATAAGCCACTTAATGTTAGGTTTCTTTGTTATAGCAGCTTGTACTGTACTGCACAGGATACATCCAACTTATTTTTGGCAGCTCTAATCCCCTGATCACTCAGTGTCTCATAGTAAGGCATTGGTATCCATCAGGGCCGAATGGTAAGTCAGAAGATGTTCTCAAAGGGAGACTACACAGTCGCTGAAATAATCACATTCTGAAGATGTCATGACTTTGCTCTAAAACCTTTAGAGACATTGCTTCAGCTCAGGGTTTGCCACAGGCAGCAGTCACCATCTGATCTTCATCACATTATAAGCACCGTTGGATAAGGCATCTGGGTTCTTCTTTGCAAGCCAGAAAAACTAGCACTGGCTAAGTTAAGTAGAAAATAAATTCATTTGAAAGATACTGGGTGAATCATGCAGAATTAAAGGGAAAATAAGGCTTGGAAAATGGGTAGGTGAGGCAGCAGATGTCAAAACTGTTATAGCTGTAGGAACACACTGGTTACAATGCCATTGTTTTCACTTCTGTTGCTGGACACTATTGGACATTTGATACTGTCACTGGCACTGAAGGCCACCACAGTGAGTCATCTTAAAAACTGTCCCAGCATCTTGGGTATCTGCCCATATCCTTTATTTCCTGGGTTTGCTCAGACTGACCTCTGCCTGCTGGTATCTGCATCTTTTTGCCTAAGAGCTTTCTTTGAATCTCCAAAGGCTGTTCAATTTGCAAGTGGCAGGCTGAAAGCACTAGTGAGTTAATATCCCTCAGCCCTCAAGCAAAGACTGATGAGAACCGGTGTACACACAAGCTTCCTCTCTTTTCAGGTTGAATTACTCTAATGTTTATTTTATACCACTTGCCCAAGGAAATTGGCTCTGGTCACCATACAGTGGTAGCTGGCTTGATAATGCCCCATCACTGACTGTCTCTCCTTCCTTTGTTTCACCTCCCCTCTCTCCTACTGGTGTTCTTAAATTTTCCAAACAAACCATTGGCTCTTGAATCCTTGTCTCAGAGCCTGCTTCTGGTGGAACCCAACCTAAGATAGCACCACTCACTCGAAATTCAAATCCAAGGTAAGAATTTTTTAGTAGCTGAACTCAAGCCAGATTTGGGAGGTGGGGCAGAATCAGATATGTATCAGATATAGGAGTTTCTGATACTTTTTGGCTTCCATAGAATGAGGTGGGTCCTTGTCTTATCCTATGACTCATAAAATGGAGAAATCTTCAAAATTTGGAAGGGACATTTGATACTGGGGATCAGAACCACTAGCTGTTTCAAACCTTACTATTTCTGGAATATTGCGGTATGCTTCTAATTTGTTTATCTTTTTTCTTAAAGTAGAAGGAAGAGAGAAAGGGAAGGATGAATTATGGAGAAAGGAGCCCCCAAATTAGATAACTAGCCACAACACCCAGTGCCAGCCCTTTGGCCAAACAACACCTTACCACACAACTATTTCAATTCAGTCACCTTAACTGAGAACAAGAAAGCCATTCCTTTGAGCAGTTAATTTCCAAATATTGGACTACTAACATTTTTGTACTCTGATCAGAACAGCAAATTTCACAGATTGAGACAAATATGGCAAGTTTTTGAGAAAGTTGCTTAGAATTTTATGTGCCAAACAAGTCTTAGGAAATGCAGCATTGGAATAAACACGGTTGACCCTTGAACAACAGGAATTTGAACTGCACAGGTCCACTTATACATGTATTTTTTTCAATAGTGAATACGATAGTACTATACAATCTGAGGTTGGTTGGGCCAGCAGATGTGGAGGGCCCGCGGATTTTCAACTGTATGAAGGATTGGCCCCCCTAACCCCTGAATTGTTCAAGGGTAAACTGTAGGTAAAATCTCTTCAAATTAATTTTAATGTTAGAACAAGCCTAATATTTCTCATACATTTATCTATTTTTTTCTTTATCTTCCATCATTTTTATTGGATTTAAGGCAATATCTACGTGGTGTGAATGTGTACGACTCTACTGCCAGGGAAGGGCAGGGGAAAGGCGTCTGCCAGGGAAGGGTGACACCTTCTGACTGCCACATTATTTCCTTATCAGGGTCATAACAAATGTTCTATTCTCAATTCATGCCTTTCTTTGTCTTCTTTGCGGGACAGTGGTAGGAAAGCTGCTCTAGCAAACTCCTTAAGCTAAATCTAGATTAAGATGGATGACTAGTTGGTATTACAGGAAGCAGTCTTCACCAATCCTTGTTATTTGGAATCTGCCCTAAGAAAATTGTTTGTGGGAGGTCTCAACGTGTGGGAGCTTCTAGCACCTCAAAAAATCACTTCCAGAACTTTATTTAGGCACCATCTTTCACCTGGTATTTATCTAAAACTGTTCCCTTCAGGAAAAGCAAGTCATTAAGAAGAAGATGGGAGTGGGAGGCACATACAGAGAACCATATGTGGGATGCATGTGTTTGGCATTCCTTTTGAACCAGGAGGAGCCAGAAACTCTAGCAAGCCTTACTTGTTTTTGATAGTTCTGTGTCTAAAATGTTCATTAATTTATTCATTCATTCACTTTTATTTATTATAGAATGCCTGCCATGGTTTAGTCACTGTATTAATTACTAAAAATACAAATAACAACAATAATCATCAGGTCATCCAGTTTTTCTCACATGAAACATCCACAGTGAGAGACAATAGTTTTTAAAGGTAATGTTATTATGTTTACATAATACTATGTAAATGTTATTCTTAACATTCACATAATAGAATGATCTTATTTTACATTTTTCAAACACTATTTCAACACTTTCCATGTTGACTAATAAATCATATAAATTTGAGGTGAGGAAAAAGAAATTAGAATTCTTTTCTCTCATTCTTCCACAACCTCCATCAACCCTAAAACCAATATCTTCTAATCTTTGTTTGCTTCACAATAGTAAGAGAAGCAAAGGCAGGCAAGATGAAAGGGGAAGCAGAAGAGTCTTCCAAAAGGAATTTTCACGTGATGAGAACAAGAACAAAAATACATTTGCCAAAGAAGATTAGCAATAGCACTCTCATTTCTATTTGGCCTCCAGTGAAGGAAGGCCATACTTAACATTACATAATTTTGGTAAATCTTTTGTATTAGCTTAATAGGATTCAGTCTTTAATGAATACTGCTCAAAATCTTGTAGAGATCACTTTTCCCTCTGGCTTTCCTAAATATTGAACCCATTGCAAATGCCAGAGTTAATGCATGATTGCTGTTAGAGATTGAGGAACACATCCAAGTCTTCTCCAGTTGACTGAAAGAAGTAGATGGCTTCCACCTATGTGTTTTGAGGATAACTATACTCTTTGGTTAGTGATAATTCCTCTTCCTACTTGTTTTAATTTCTCATTTTGAAATACTGAACCTCAGGTTGGCCTTGTAGAACTCAGTGGAACAGAGTACACATAAATATTTACTTTTGTGCTATGCTGTGGGCTTAGTGTTGGTGAGATTTTGGCAAGGTAGCTCTTGCTTATGAAGCCAGTGAAAGACTTATGGGACATGTGCAAGAGCAAAGTCACGGGCTGAGTTCACTTTTGTCTTTCATATGAAATTTCTCTTTGGACTCTGAGAAGCTCAGGAAACTTGGGTTTGTGGAGTTGGGTTACTGTGTGGAACTCAATTCCTCCTTGGAGTTTGTAGAAAAATTAAAAATTTGCCTCTGTGTAGAGAAAGCCATGTACCAAAATAAATCCATTTGGAAGTTTGATGCTACATAGTTCCCTTTGGTTGCAAAAGATTTAAATCTGTGGCACCCTATTGTTTGTTCTCCTGTTTGGCATATCTTTTCCCTATTGTGTCTGGTTTCTTAGATACATAATAACATGAGATAAAAATGATCCCTCCCAAAAAAAAAAAAAAAAAAAGATCCCTCCCAATCTGATTTTAATGAATAGAAAGGCACCTGCTTTGCATGTGTTTGTGTGGTGGTAAGGGGTGGGTATAAATTCTTTACTATGACTGTGGTCTCCAGTTACATCACATTTAACAAATAAAAACAATCTGCATCCTTGGCTCCTCCTGTTGGATGGCTGAGCAGATTCAGTGGTGTTACACATTCAAAATTAACTGATCACAGTAAGTTGTTGTTATAAATTTTTAAAATTGAGTGATGGGGAGAAGTTTTGGAAAAGAGTTTTGAACTTGAACTAAGGCTTGATTATTCTTGAAAGTTTTTACTTCCTACTCCAGACAGTTGTATATTTTGATAAGATTTGAAAATGACCTTGATTTCTTTGGGTAAAATACAATATAATTTTAATATCATTTTCTATTTTGCAATTGTTTTGTGAATTTTTGTGAATTGTCTTTATTTTCAAAAAAGTTGAAATGAAAGTGTAAACCTCTGGTTAAAGAATACATGATTAATACCAACTCAGATGTTCTAAGATAACAAATCTTGATTCTTTCCCCTACAAGTTACTTTGAATCACTTAATTTATTGATGTTGATGCTATATATTTTATATTTTTAAAGGGAAGGTTGAAAATGCTCTATTTATAAATATGTCTCCAAGTGAACCAAGTCTGGGGAAATTTACTTTTAAAATCTTGGACATGTGTATCTGACCTAAACTCAGCTAATTTCTATTTCTTATTGAATGTTACATTTAGGGTTGTTAGTGGTATTTGTTTGAATTTATAATCTAATAAAGGATCGGTTTTACCTTCCCTAAGTAATTCAACTTACCTCTGTTTTTATGTGCTTCATGTCACCAGCAGCTGAGTTTTCACAAATGTAGATAGATATTTTAAATTGTGTGATTTACCAATTTTGAAAAAAAGGAAAATATTTCTCATAAAACCTATAATTGTCATGAACTCAAATCTAAATGATGAGTTAATCATTTATGTATTACTGTTTATCAATATCATTCATTTTATAATAAAAATATTTGATAGAAATTCATGTAGGGCTAAGTTTTGTGGATTACACAAACACAGGTTTCTATTTAAGAGGCCAGGCAGGAATATAATTGGGTGGATCTGAGACAGAATAATTGTGTGTCCACTTCCTTTTACTTGTTTTAAAATTAGCTTATATTAAGTTGTATAGAAGCCTACAGTCTTAAGTTGGAAAATAGGATGTATGATATAAAGATAGTTGTGGTTTGTTTTTCCAAACATATAGCATGATGATGAAATTTTAGTTTAATATGAATATGATTTTTTTTTAGATTTCTAGAGTTAACTTCTTTGGTTTAAAGGAAAGTATATTATCAGGGAAATATGTGGAAATGACTGTAGATTCAGCTGCATATATTAAGATATGTGCTAGGATCAGAGCAAATTGCTTTTTATAGTATTTGTCTTACTGTCTCAATAACCCAGTGCAGATGATATCCCTGTTCTACAAATAATAAAACTGAGGCATGGTGAGGTCAAATCTCTCAAATGTTTTCCACTTCTCCATAGAAGCAAGTAGAGTGGTTGGAGGTAGGAAAATCCAAGTAGTGTTAAAAGGACCAGTACTTGATCAAAAAGATAAACACTAAGAGGTAATAGAAAGCTGATAACCCTCCATTAGGGTTTCAATTAGAGTCTCAGTGAGAACTACCCACTCTCACTTCTGGTTGATTTTGGGACTCTTTGAAGAATCAGTAACTGTTTTGGATTCTCTTGATCCAGAGGAGCCTTCCAGAGTTCCTGGCCATAATCCCTGAAGTCCTTTTCTTGTTCTGGCCTAGAACACTGGACTAGGGATCTGCATCCCAGAGTGGGGAGGTCAAAGTCGTATTTCAAGTAGTGTTTGTGGATATATGACCTGCTGAGTGGGGACGTGTGAACCCATATATACAGGGCAGGTATCTGAATGGCTTGGAAACTTTTATGTGCTTTTTTGACACAGCTTTTCCTCCCCATGCATGTGCATACAGTGTTTGGCCTTTGCTTGCTTCTCTATCCTTCCAATTTACTGTTTGTTGGCTTCTCTTTGGGAAGTTGAATTTACTTGAATTCTGAGGAAAACCAACAATAATTTCCTGGCTGCTGTTGCCTGATAAATACTGTAGTTTTTGAGCATTCACTTCACTGTATATTTCTGGGACAGTCTGCAAAAAGGACTCCTTTCTATGTTGCCATATATATATTTTTTAAATTAATGAATTTTTGGCTGCACTGGGTCTTCATTGCTGCTCGCGGGCTTTCTCTAGTTGCAGTGAGCAGGGGCTGCTCTTCGTTGCAGTGTGCGGTCTTCTCACTGTGGTGGCTTCTCTTGTTGCGGAGCACGGGCTCTGGGCGGGTGGGCTCAGTAGTTGTGGCTCGCGAGCTCTAGAGCACAGGCTCAGTAGTTGTGGCGCACCGGTTTAGATGCTCTGCGGCATATGGGATATTCCTGGACCAGGGCTAGAACCCGTGTCCCCTGCATTGGCAGGCAGATTCTCAACCACTGTGCCACCAGGGAAGTCCTAAGTTGCCATATTAAGAGAACTGCCTACATTCTTTTGCCATAAGGAAAGAATCACCAGAATGGGTTAGGCGAAACTTGCTTCAAAATAAACGCAATGTTGGTACTTTAAAAGATCCAATGGGGGTTCAACAATATACATAGCTTCAGTGAATTTTATACAAGGCAACGATTTCTGACTTTTATTATTGGTTCCTCTTTGCTATGTCGTCACTGCGCCAGATAAGAGGAGATGTGAACTCATCACACAAAATTCAACCAGAATTCCTGACAGTGTAATGTGTATTTTTGTTTTTAACATATATGGCTTTTATGTGTAATCTATATTACATGATCACTGAGAGGGAAAGCCCCATATATGGGGAAAAAAAGTGCCATGTTTATCCTAGAAAAGGGAAGATAAGAAAGTGTAATTCACTGAAATACTTATTAGGAAGCTGAGTACTGTGTGAAGTGCTTACACAGATTTTTCTCCTTAAATCTTTATTTAAAAACCATAAACACATATTTACTATCTCCATTTTATAGATTAAAAAAATAAAACCTACAGAGGTTAAATATGTTTTCAAATCCCAATTTACACAGTGAATGAATAAATGTACCAGAAAATGAACCTAATTCTCTTCATGGAAAAATTCATGATTTTCCCACTAAATTATACTACTGCTTTCTTATATCATTTATTCAAGAATACATATTCATTATTCTATGCCAGACACTATGCAGAATTGTAAGGATAGAGAAATGTTCAGTATATATTTTTGAATGATAGATGACCATTAAAAATTTATATAAACTATTATGACTGAAGGGAGGAGAGATCTTTTCTCATATAATACATCTGTCCAAATATAAGAGTTTTACTATGCATTAAAACTTAATTGATAGTAATGATTTGTGATGGATCACAAACGCTTCTCGCTGCACTCTTGTGGGCTAAGAGTATTTGATGTAGACTGCAATATAAGTAAGGATCTAGTTCATGTTAGAGATATTCATTTTCCAGACTATAATTATTTAAAATTAGAACTTCTGGGAGAGTTATATTCAAACTTGCTGCAAACAGGTTTGCATTCTGGTTAGGCAGAGAAACCCCATTCTTAATGGAGAGAGGGGGTGGGAAGTAGAACTCTAGGTGCTAACTCCACACCAGTGGTTCTCATCTTTGAGCATGTCTCAGAATCTTACAGAGGGGTTGTTAAGACACAGATTTCTGGGCCCAACTCCTGAGATTGCTGATTCAATAAGTCTACAGTGGGGCCTGAGAATTTACATTTCTAACAAGCTCCTGGGTGATACTGATGCCACTGCCCTGAGGACATACTTTGAGAACTACTGCTGTACATGAAAATATTTTCTTATTTTTTTCATACAGAATGGGCCAAAAAAAAAAAAAAGGAATATTTGATATATTCCATGGGTCAGCTTATTCTGGAAACCATCAGTTATTGCCTTGGCCTCACCTAAGAGAGCTGGTGATCTGTCAGCATAAGAATGAGGAGCTAGAGGACCCACAAGATGAACATCGATTATCTGTACAAAATTATTTTTAAATTAATTAGTTGAATTTTTAAATTTAATTTAGAGTTTGTTCATTTATGTGTTGACTAAAATAAAAGTAAACTTTAGAGGTCCTTGTTACATGAGAAAATGTAGAGAGTTAAATAAAAGTTATCCCTGTATTTTTTCATCACTTCTGAGTGATAACTGATTGCACTAAAAATACTTTGAGGAAAGCAGGTGTCTTTGGGGTGATTTGGCATGCATCTGTTGTGCAAAGGACATCTCATTTATCTTAAACAAAAGTGAACTCCAGAAAGAGAGAGACCTCTTCGTGTTCTAGAGGAGCAAATTGTGTTTTCTTGTACCTGGCATTTAATCCAACCATCAAGCGCAATGGGCGTGAGTTTCTCTAACTTGAGTGAAGTGATAACTAAACATTTCATCTTCAGACTTCAGTGTTTTGGTGTAACATAAAATGCACTCAGCCGAGACTCTAATCTATAGCATTCTGTTTTTTTCCCCTTGATTTATGTTTAGTACTTTGTTAGAAGGTTCCCTTTTCATCTGATTCCACATGGATGAAATGTTTCCTGTCTCCCAGCCAAAGTCAACCTTTTAAGGCCTACAGGGGTGTTGCAGGCATATAAATTAACAAAGCGGAGAGAAGGCTGGAATCCAGGACCACCTGGATTGCCAGCAGCAGCTCTAGAACCACACAGGTTGGTCAGTGCCCAGAAGGTCAAATGAGGAGTACATGGAGAAGAGCCTACAAAACCCGAGAGCAGCAAAGCTTGTGGAAGTAGCATTCCTTTAATGAAAGGCAAAAGGAGACTCAGTGTAATCAGTGTGGGTTAAACAGACCTGGAATATATTAGTCATGGATCTTTAAAAACAAAAAAACAAAAAAACGGGGTGGTTACACTACTTGGAAAAGATATTTCTGCAACTTCTAAAGCTTGGCGGCCTTAGGAGGTAAAGGGGCTAGTTCTTAAGACCAGAAATTTTATGCAAGTTTTTCAAAAAATTGTTACCTGTGCTAAGTGAGACTGGGATATTAAAACAGTGTTATGGGAGAGAGAGCCATGTATGAATCGGATTCAATCAAGTGGCCCTCTGGGTTTCTGTAATCATTTTCCTCTTATCGTTATGAAAGTTTATTGATAAAAAGCTAAATTATAAAAACCCTTCTGGCTTTTTGATTATGCTTATTAGATCTTTCCAACGTATCCAAAATTTCCAATGTGTGCTATGTATAGTAGTTTATAAACAAAGTCTGTTATTGTTGATATAGAATGAGACAGCAGATGCGTTTGATAAACAATTTTAACACTTTTGAGAAGAGAAAAGAACTTTCTGCAACAATAAAAATTACAGCAACCAAAGAACAAAATTTTTGGATTCAATGGAAGTTATGTGTAATTCGTAAATTGTTTTGAGTCTACGTAATTTCCCCTAAAGAGTCACTTAATATTAAAAGAGAGAGAATGCCTTCTCCTAATCTGTGTCACCACCCCTTCCCTACCCCAATCAAGAATCTTGGGATCAAAAAAGGAAAAAAGAAAACTGGAATGTTTATTAAAATACAGTCCAAGAATTTGTAGGGTTTTACCAAAGGCAATGAAACTGTCAGCATGGTTCCTTATAAGTTTATTATGTATCTATGCACTGGCATGTGTTGTACATTTGTTGGAAAAAGTTCTCTAATATTCACTTTCAGGATTCATTTGCTGTAAACAAATGACCAAATGAAAAGTCAAAGTTTCATTAGCTGAACTGGACTTCTTGTTGGTCATCAGGTGTCAAGACTTTGCTCTTGACACCTTTAAGACTTTGCTCCCTCAACTGGTCATACAATTAGTGTTTTAAAAATTTCCAGACCATATGTATTTGTTTTTTCGTTTCCTCAAAGTCTCAAACTCCTTTTTAAGATGTCAGAATTTATGCTTAAGAATAAAGGATGTAACAGAATATAAGTGATTTTATTTTTTGAGCACTGCCAGGCTTAATCTACATTCCCTGCTCTGAGTTTCACTTTCTCTACCAGTCCAGTAGTCACTGAGGGAGTTGATATCTTCCCCAGAGATAACAGTTATAATGACAGTGGTCTTTAAACTTTGAATATTTATTAGTTTAAATATATCTTACTCTAGGCAAAAGTGGCAAGTAGGGGCTGTTCTTCCAGCAATCTTTTCTCCCCTCAGATATATTTATACTACTTTATCACCAACTATTCCTTTTTTGTCTTCTAGGCTCATTACCTGGGTTTGATCTCCCTGGACTAATACACTTAATAGACCAGGTCTTAGTTTTCATTTGGCCAAGTCTGTTGGCTTCATGCTGTTCTGTTCCCCTGTGTTGTTCCTTCTTGGCCTTGCCCTTCTCCTGGAACATGTGGGTGTCTAGGGTGCCATTCTCTTTTATTAATGTGTTACAGAGAGAAGGCTGGAGGATAGACACACTCTTAGTGTGTTCTCTGTAAAATATAAACTCTAGGAGAATGGGCTCCATAATATTAAAAAAATCACTTTCAGTGGAGAGAGAGCAAAGTATAATATGTTGTAGTTGTCCAAAAATATTAAATAAAATATCCTACTTGCTTGAGATAATGCAACTTACCTTTATATCTAATTCAGATGGCTATTTCAGTCTATTCAGACAGGATGGGGAGTGCCATGGAAGTGGCTTTCAGGTGGGATGAGGAGTAAATCAGACTGCTTAGCATCTTTTCCAAACTATTTTAACTGTAGCCTGCTGATGATACCTAGAAATTATGCTGAGTTAGTGACTTTTTTTGGATTAAGGCACCCAATTCCTGTTCTTAGGAAGTCAAAAATTATGCTATGTTAACAAACACTAGAAGCAAAGCAAAAGAGAACATATGAGATGCTATAGGTATGGGTAGTAGAGGGATCTCATCTAAGGGTCACGAAGGCCTCCTGGTGAAGAAATGTCCAGACTGAGACCTGAAACGAGCAGAAATTAACCAAGGGACTCAAAGAAACCCTGTACTGGTGAATCATAGAGGTCAAGGGGGCATGCAGTTTGAGATGAAGGTGGAGTCCAAGAGACATCAGGCAACATGGGATCTTAAAAGCCTTGTGCAGGAGTCTATTTATCCTAAGGGAAATGGGGGAACAATTAAACTTCCAGCAGGGCTGTGGCATGATTAGATTTGCCTTTTTAAAAGCTATAGAATAGGGCTTCCCTGGTGGTGCAGTGATTGAGAGTCCGCCTGCTGATGCAGCGGACACGGGTTCGTGCCCCAGTCCGGGAAGATCCCACATGCCGCGGAGCAGCTGGGCCCGTGAGCCATGGCCGCTGAGCCTGCGCGTCGGGAGCCTGTGCTCCGCAACGGGAGAGGCCACAGCAGTGAGCGGCCCGCGTAAAATAAATAAATAAATAAATAAAAGCTATAGAATAGAGGCAGGCCAATACATTGGTGCTGGCAGTCATTAAGACTTTAATGCCAGTTAATAATTCTCTTCTATTAATATATACATTGAATTACTAAGAGGTAGCAACTACTGGGCATTGAGTGAAACTTACCTGAATGATTGACTATGGGCTGACAGGGAGCATCACAAGATATAAGATACATGGAAAGGAGAAGACATAGAATGATGTATTTGGAAGAAAAGAAAGAAGACCAAAGAAGATGCTTTCACATGCATGTGAAAATTTATTTCTCACATTACATTTTGCAAAAAAGAAAACTGAAAGAGCAGTTGAGAGGTTAATTTGCCCAAGAGCATATAGCAAGTGGCAGAGTTGGAATTTTATTTTTTATTATTTTTTAACATCTTTATTGGAGTATAATTGCTTTACAATGGTGTGTTAGTTTCTGCTTTATAACAAAGTGAATCAGTTATACATATACATATATCCCCATATCTCTTGCATCTCCCACCCTCCCTATCCCACCCGTCTAGGTGGTCACAAAGCACCGAGCTGATCTCCCTGTGCTATGTGGCTGCTTCCCACTAGCTAGCTATTTTACATTTGGTAGTGTATATATGTCCATGCTATAGAGTTGGAATTTTAACTCAGATTCCCCTATTGTATGTCCAACTCTCTTTCCAATAGAAAAAAATCTTCTAACAGAGCATCTTGTTCTTAAGGAAGGAAATGTGTTAAAGTGAGTGGAGGTATACTTTAGTACGTCCTAAAGTATGATAGATGATAGAATTTACTTTTTATCATAATTCTACCAATGACTAATCCTCAGTGAATGACAGGTATCCAAAATCAAATGCTTCCATCCTAATGGGAAATCATGATATTCTCCAGTGGTTCGATGTTTGTATGATTTTCAAGCTAGGAAATACTTAACATTTCAGTGTTTTCCCCTTCCAGGGATCTTCCTATATAATACTAATGTACACTGTCAGTTGCTGAAATACATCCAAATTTTCTTTCCGTATTCAGCAAGGCTTTGTTTCTGAATTTATTTAAAAACTTGATTAGTCATTCATTATTTTGTTACTCATTTCACAAATATTTATTGAGTCTAATAAGTTCCAGGCACTGTTCAAAGTGCTGGAAAGTAGGAGTGAACAAAAAGAAAATTTTCTTTGCTCTCATTTGTCTAGTGAATATATATGTGATATATATATATGTGTGTGTGTTTCTAACATGTCTTTGCCAAACAATAGCAACTTTCAAATTGATTCAGACTTTCCACTTTTAAATTTCAAGGGTCTGTGTCCACCCTCCATTATTTGTCTCCAACTCCAGTTCTAGAATGTTGAGATTGGTATATGCTATCAATGCATTTGGAATTGTAAATATTTTGATTCTTCCTTCATAGACTTTATTATTCCAAAGAGAAAAGTGAAGCTCTTTTTATTGATCAAGCATGCTATGGCCCTCTACACATATTTACCCTCTTGCTCTTCTTTGTGCAGTATTGTTCCCATACCCTTATTCTTTTTAAAAAACATTGGGGATATTTTCCTGTCCTATTATGTCTTTTTTATATGTGTTACTGACTCTGCATTTGTGGCATCGGTGATCAAGAATTCAAGCCAAATCTTGGAATTTGATGAAACATCTACTTTCTAAACCTCCTGAGTTCATTTTCAGGGAGCTAATATAATAATCTCAAATACCTGTGATTTAGATCAGAGGTTAATTATTCTTAAAGTATACTTATTATAGCCAAGATACTTTCAGTTAACTAAGATGGTGCTAGCTTGTAATGGTTTCAACCATTCTCTCACACCTAATTATCCAGTGTGACATTTACCTCATTGTTATCACTTAGTCCATCAAACACCTATATTACATCCAGAAAAGAATGTTGAGATAATGTTGAATTGACATATTTATAGTACCTGACTCCAGCTACCTAAACAATTTATTTTGGGGGATTGGATTATGGTTTTTGTAGAAATAGGAGGCAACAAACAGAAATGATCCCTTGCCTTGTGTTCATCGGTCAGTCACGTTTGTAATACAGTGGTTTCTTCAAGTGCTAGTAAGCAAGGAGGGGATCACACAGATAACTAATGACTAGATTTCAGGCTGCAGGGAAGGTTCTAGATTGCTTGCTCCCATTGCTTCCGTTGGTTGCCAATTGCTGCCTTGATTGACGTCACAAATGGGCAGGGAAGTCAGAAAGATTACCAGAGAATATTTTGGAAGAATGATACTTCCTTGCTTTCTACTTTTGCCGAAAAATTGTGCTAATATTTTGTTCGACTGGGGATTGAGGCCATATTCCTGATTACAGATTAAGAAGGGAAGTATCACCCAAGGCGTTTAGAACGGCACCTATGTGGAAAGCAGAGCTTACAGACCCCTATATGGTGACCTGAGTTGCACATGATAATCTTGGCGAGTCTGCATCATGGTTTTATATAAGGGTAAGAAAACGTGTTTTATTTTTTTTTTCTTATTTCATTTCCCAAATTGAGCATTATCAACATTTTTATTTTTGATTTGCCTGTAGCAACACATTGGCCATGTATCCCTGAGGAATGCATGTCCTTGTACCAAGGTCTTTTTCCTGATATTACAGAGTTCAATACATTTTATATGGAGTTGAGATTTTTTATTCCAGGGACACATTGTTTTAAATATATAGTTACAGAAGTTTATCTGCTTGTTTTCTAAAGATTTATGAGGTTTCCTAAAATTAATTTACAGAGTTCCCCTTCTACATACCGGGGGAAGGAGGAAGGGAAAGAATGAACATAACATTTTAAGAATGGAAACTTTCAGAGATGATCAAGATTTATTCCCATGAAGACTAACAATTGAACCTTTCATTAAGACTTGAGAGAGGGAGTGGTGGCATTTAAAACAAATTCAGCTTCCATGCCACTCTCTGGTAGCAAAATCCATCTGGTAGCAAAATCTCATGTAGAATACTGTGGCTGAATTGATGCGCCTGTCAGGGTGGGTCCTTTCTACTTCCACCACTGTTAATGAGCCTGGATCTCAGAGACAACGCTGCTAGGAAAGGCATAGCACTTTTGTGGTCTAGCACCTGTTCAGAGATGGGAAAGACCCTATGGCTGAGGCAGCTGTCCCAGAAGTAGGATCCCCAGGAAAACTTCTAGGGGACTATATCTAACTGATAAGCTTGGATTGTCTACATTTACTAGTATGGTCAATGGCCAGTGAAAAGGTCGCCAAGGGGACTGAAGCTTGGTCAATGAAAGTCTCTTTGAGGAGATTACTTAGGGTTTGTTTTCATAGAAGTGGGCAGTAAAAATTCGCTAAAACCCTGTTGACATAGTAAGGATATTTGTGTGGTTCTTTACCTAGTGTTTACGTATTTAAACTATCCTCTTCAGTTTCGGAATTAGCTGAGGTCAGTGCTCTTAGGTTTTTTTTTGTTTTTTTTTTTAAAATATTTTAAGTAGGGAAATCTAGCAAATCTTATTACTGTCACATTGTATATACCTCTGTTCATTAAAATTTTCATGAATATTTCCATGTAGTTGTATTTATGGAATGTTGCCAGTTGCATATTCCCCTTTCTTGGCACTCACAGAAACATTTGAATTAGGGGACAAGAGTTCAAGGCAAAACAACTCCGCTGGGAACTGAATTATCATAAAAGCTAGAGTATACATATGTTAAACCTAAGTGTGACACTGCAGAAATACTGAGACTTCCTGGGTAAGGGCAGACTGAAAAACAATTCATCCCCTGGCAATTGCTGATCCTATATATCTTTTTCCACATAGACAGGAGAATCCTGGAGTTTCCCTTGTTTCTATATTTAGCTTGTTAGTTTACCCAGGACTCAAGAACAGGTGATGAGTCTTGGAAAAGGTCAAGAAATCTGTCAGTCTCATCTTGGTTGAGTTGGTCTCTCTCCTTTATGCCACTGTTGTTCCTGCTTTTCTTGTAGCTAGATCTGGCTTATCTCTTGGAAACCATACATAGTTCATACAGTGGCCACGGCTTGATTAGCCTACTCTTAATAGGCTAATTTTGAAGCACAAAATCCTCTTCTATGGGATAGGAATTTTAATTACTAGAATGTCATTGTGGTCTTTATTATTATTGTTTTATTTTGTGTATGTAACCTAAAATAAGTGAAGTAATCATTCTGATATGGTTGCCTCAAACTCCAAGAAAGTTGTATTTTCTTTAAGAGGGATGGGCAAACTGGAGTGGGCACAGAGGATACCAGTGAAGATGGGCAGAGAACATGGCATCTTCTTTTGAGAACAGTTGAGGGAACAGGATGCAACTAGATGTTCACTTGCATTTATTTGAATGGTTTTCATAGAGAGATGCAACAAAAAGGTGACAAAGTGTGATTTGAATGCACATACAGAAGATATTTCTATTGGTTTGAATTGTTGAAGAATGGAAAAGATTGTCTTGAGAGAATGGCCTTAAATGAGTGGACACCTTCATTCATGCACATGCTGGGAAGCTGGCTGACCACTTGGCCAGATGCTACCAGTGAAATTGGTACATCCACTTGAGCGGGGGGAACTAGATAACATCAAAGGTCCTTTCCAACTTTGAGATTGTATGGGATGATGATTCTGATGCTAGTAACTGAAACAAGGTATTAAGGAACCTGAAATATTTATTTTGTGAATGCTTAAAAGGTGCTCAGATGAACAGAACATCTAAGGCATTCATGAGTACCTGTCTGGAGCGAAATATTAGACAAACGTATCTTAAGGTTTCCTTGAAGAATATGATTGTGTCCTCTACTTAAAGGTGATTCTTTGGGTCAATATTTGTAAAATAAAAAGTTAGTCTTCAGACAGTACTTTTCACTCATGGTCATGAACAGCTTTCTTTTTGTCTAATGATGCTAGCTCATTCCTGTAGAGTTATGAGTCTTGCATTGCAGTCAACAGGATCATGAAATAAGCTCTTCCATATTTAGACACTTCACACTACAGATTCACCTGTTCCTTCGTACCTAAACTACAGTGGTCCTATGGCTTGCAGTTGTGGTCTCTATTGCTAATTCATTCCTAAGAGAGCTTGGTTGCCCATATATGTTTAATAGCCCTCATGATCATTCTGTACTCTGTGTTGACTTCTAAGAATTATACAGTTCTCTCCAATTAAAAAAAAATTATCTTTTCTGGTAGCCATTCAAGCTAACTGTATTTTCTTAATTTCCAGATAAATATAATAAGTTCTTTTCATTTTTCGTAGGCATCTATATATTTTTAGGTAATTGGTATCTCCTTGCATTCTTTATGAAACAAGATGCATTCTCCTTATGGTGTCCCAATGGAAAAATTAAAGCCAAATATTTAGGCAGTTAAAATACTCCCTCTAGTTTAGTTGTGACATTAAAAACTGCACATATATGAAAAAAATAAAAGTGCCTTGTAATAAAATGAATTCTCCATCTCTGTGCAAATGGCCCTAGAGGAAACAACCCGACACAATCTATTTTCTTTGCTTACTGGTTTGTAAGCAGTTACAGTACCTTTGGAGAATTTCTTTTTTCTCTTTTCTCTTGATGTTTTACACTGTAACCATTTTTAATTTGCTAGATGTAGATCACATTTTGCATGGTTCTCAGTGGTCTTTTCAACCATTGGGAAGACTCAGTGATTGTACATTTTATTGAATTGTTTGCTTGATTATGTCTTCCTCCCCATTCTTCACGGGGAATTCCTATTAAATGGATGATGTCTAGACTTAGAGATTGCTGTAATTTCTCTCATATGTTCTATCTCTTGCTCTTTTAATGATATATTCTGGGAAAATCTATGTGTAATAAGTACATATATGTGTATTAATGCTTAGAAATGAGAGACAGATACACAGCAATATGTTAGCAATAATTTGGAGTTATGGGAATGAAGAGGGACTTCAAATTTTACTCTATATTCTTTTATTTGAAATTGAAAAATAATGCATTTATGAATTATCTGTAACAAAAATTAGAAATATTTTTAAATATATACAAAAGAAACTAAGGAAAGAAGTCAAACCTACTGATTTTGTTAAGATTATTTCTGATCTTACGTTTTTTTTACTTAATATGACCATTTATGAAAAAAGGTGCCTTAAAGTCTAATACAATGTATCTCTAATATACTTGCTTTAAATAATTTAATGATATTTTGTTTGGATATATGTTTATAACATATTTTCTTGGTATATTACATGCCCAGTGCTTAAAATGGTGTCTAGTATATATTAGGTGTCAATATATTTTTTACTGAATGTATGAATAAATGGGTGAGATATCCAGAAATTTTCTATTTCTAAATCTTAAAATACATTGGGTTTCTTTTGTATTCTCTTTTATTTGGAGATTTGCTTAGAAGATTTTGACCTGAGGTAAAAATATGGGCCTAGGTACTCTGAAGGGCGTGGGTTCAACTGTTCCATAGTCCCTTAGTTTAAAAACTTTGCCAGCTCTTACCCCTAGGTTCTTCATGACATTTTTTTCTTAAATTCCATATATATGTGTTAGCATATGGTATTTGTCTTTCTCTTTCTGACTTACTTCACTAGGGGTGAGACAGGAATAAAGACACAGACCTACTAGAGAATGGAGCTGTGGATATGGGGAGGAGGAAGTGTAAGCTGTGACAAAGTGAGAGAGTGGCATGGACATATATACACTACCAAACGTAAAATAGCTAGCTAGTGGGAAGCAGCCACATAGCACAGGGAGATCAGCTTGGTGCTTTGTGACCACCTAGAGGGGTGGGATATGGAGGGTGGGAGGGAGGGAGACGCAGGAGGGAAGAGATATGGGGATATATGTATATGTATAACTGATTCAGTTTGTTATAAAGCAGAAACTAGCACACCATAGTAAAGCAATTATACTCCAATAAAGATTAAAAAAAAAAACAAAACTTTGCCAGCTCAAAACTTTGTAGCCTAATCTAACTCCTAGTTCTCGTTGCGACTGATCTTGGCATCTTGGTCTGCTCATATGAGAATACTCATATTTGCCTGTCTTCAGCTTTTCCATCAGTCTTGTTTCATCTGCTTTATATTTTCCAAAAATTTCTCCATATTCTTGACTGTTGGTGGCATCTTTCTTGAGTGAACTCTATCAGTTGACTTGAATCAGAAATCCTGTTGAATCCTTTTGATCTGTACATTTAGGTTTTCCTTCACGTTAGATGATAGTTTTTACTATTATCTTTGAATATTTTCTTCTATATGTTCTATTCAAGAAGAAAACTATCTGCATATTTCAACTCCACTGAGTATTTTCCATATAGATTATTTATTCTCACTTTATTTTTTTGTTCTTTTCTCTGCATTTTTTCTCAAGTCTTTGGCACTGAATCTGACACCCGTTCACTTTTTTCTTGTATTTTTTCTGCTATTTTCTAAAGGTTTAAAATTTTGCTCTTGCTTTACTCTTTCACTTAAATCTTTAATTATTACATTTTAGTTTGTATTATGTTATTTCTCATCTCTTATCTAGTTTTAAGAGCACAATGCTGTTGTGATCTAAAATTTTCTTCTCTTTCTGGGGGCAAAGATACTTCAATGTATGACCAGATCTAACTTTTGCATGCTATCTGCCTTTCTTTATTTGATTGTAGATTTTTGTTTTTGCATGTCTTATAGTTTTTTGGGGGTTTTTTCTGCTTTGTTATGAGGAAAGCCTTTATGGGCTTGCTACTTTCCCCAGAATCATGTACTGACTTTTCATTGGCTCCCTGGACTATTCCTGTGGGTTAGGGCCAACTTTGTGGATATATGACCAGTGCCATAGTCTCATGTTCAGGAGAGTCTGAGATTTAATTCTCTACAGTTGTCATTTTGAAATTCTTAATAATTTTATGTTTAATTTTGTGTTTTTTATGTGAATAATGAACACAGTTGAAAATGAAGCATGCATGAAACCTCAGCTCACAGGTCTGGGCCTCCCAATGTTGGTCACCTGCTCCCTCACTCCTTGGCACTCATTCTCCACTTTCCTCACTTTTTCTTCACCTTTGTTCAGTAAACACTGCTGCCCATTGCCTTTAGTGGGTGCCTGGGCAAGAGCATGAGGGAGGTGAGGGTCAGGCTATGGTCAGGTGGTATATAACATGTGGTCTCTGGGCATGGGGAATGGAAGTGCCTGACCTTTCCTAATATGGCAGTCCCACATTTGGGGAGCCACTGAGCAGGGGTCCTCTTGACCAACTCCAATCTAGATAACTAGTGCATCCTCACGTGGAGGTTGCTATTCCTCAAGATTACTACCATGTGATGGGTTAGGTTGGTAGGCCTTTGTGATGTGGAGATTGACTTGTCCACAATAGCCTGGGGCACAGCATGTTGGTTGGAAAGCTGGCAGAGGGAGAAATTCAGCAGTAAATTCATGAGGAATCATGGGTCTGTGTCCCCTCTGGTGCTGTGAGAGTCTGAGCTAGCTTAGATACTATCCTTGTACTCCAGGAAGCATGATATTAAATAGCAAATAAAAAACACCATGATACAGTTTGAGAGAACACAAAAGAAGAAATATTTTACATTTTAGTACCTTTAACGGAGCTTTCTTTCTGGATTTTTGAACACAGCCCCCATTTTTATTTTGTACTGGGCTTTGCAATTTATGTACCTAGCTCTTCAGATCCCTTCTTTTAGAACCTATACCCTAGAGGGCTGGTGGTATAGGTTAAATTTATCATTGTAGTCATTCATCTGCCTAATTTGTGCAGATAACAGGAGTAACTCCAGGGATCTTTGTTTCTGTACAACTGATTCTTTTTGACTGTTGAATCCACAGTAATGTGGACAAACTCCACTTCGTAAATTCACGGAATTTTACTAAGCAATGACTTAAGGAGACAGCAATGCCTTCATTAAAGATTTGTGATTGCTCTTTTTTGGCGTGAGTGTGTCATGATAATATAAACTCCAGTTAGGAAAAGCCCACCACTATCCTGCTTTGGGTGGTGAGGAAAAGTACTTTTTTTCTTGAGGCTACTTTTGATACTGTTAGTATCAAACGTGTCCGTAGGTCTAAGTAGACAGTTTTCTGCCTCGTCCATCTTTTCACTGCCCTCCAGACCACACATTTTCAGATTAGGGGTAGCTTTTCTGTCCTGTAGGAGGAGCCAAAACAGCTCATCAGAAGTTGGGACAAAGAAATTCAGGGAATTTTGACTCCTTGCTTTCTCTTCCAAATATGCTTTGTGGTTCTGCTGTTATTCACCCAGTCTCTCATCCTTTCTTTCTCTTCTAATTGAAGGAAGTTAATGAACTTTGATACATTTCTCTTCACATATTTTCAATAGCACATTACTCTTGAGAATGTAAATTTGATCAAACTTGACCCTAGATATGGAAAAAAAAATCACTCAAAGGTTAAAATATATGGGTGTCATAATTCATTATCCCTTGTGATGTAGTTTTTACTTTTTCTTTATCAGAATTTTGTTTTGGATTTTCAGTTTCTGTTAGGCAGGTGTTATAAGCCTTAGTTTGTTGCTGTCTTTCCTAGTAGGTTCTGGCTTTCTCAAGTTATGTAACTTTATAAACATTAAGCTAAATGGCTGTGTAACATCCCGATATACCTTAGTATATGTAAGTAGTTTATAGTTAGACAATAGTTTGTGGATAATTTGCCATTCCAATTAATGTTGTAATAAACATCTTTGAAAAAAATATGTTTATTGCATTCCAGATTATTTTTCAGAATTGGTCCCCAAATAGGAAATATGCTCATTTATGAAGCTCTTGGTGTGTATTTCAAATTGGCTTACTAGAACGGTTAATACCAATTTAGATTTCTATACGCAATCTAAAGTTTGCCTTTCCGATTAGCTTTGGATATTATCACTTAATCGATGAAAAATGGTATCCTGTTTTGATTTGCATTTCTTTGACTACTAGTGAGATAGGAATTTTGTTCAAACACTTCTCAGCCCTCTGTATTTCCTTTTTCAGGCTCTTATTTGAAATGAAAAAAAATATCTTCAGAGCATAATTGATTTTAGAAAACAGATTGTTAGTGATTTCCATTATAAGTCTTTTATTTGGGTTAAGTTGCACAAACGGAAAAAAAGTGTCTTAATAAGGATGTCTTTCATGGTTGTCTGCAACAGTTACAGCTTACTAATTCTGTTGAGGGCAAATGGCTGAGACTAGCCAGCTGCCTACGAGAGAGATTTAACCAAAGATAGACAAGAGAGTGTGTGCAGCTTCATTTGTAACTTCATCCACTCCTGCTACTGTCCTAGAAGTTTTCAGAAATTGTTTAAGGGTTTATATTTCCCTGGAGGGGAGGAATTTACTTTTCATCAAAAGTTCATTTAGTAATTCATATTTCCTTTGTGATCTACATACAGTGTCAGTTATAGCTTTTACTCAGTGTATCCTTTTTAAGATGGAAATTTAATTAGGTGTGCATTTGTGATTAGATGTTTAAATGACTTAGGAATGTGTATTACTACAGGCACCTGATATTTAATCAAAAGTATAAAAGAAGTAGAATTTAGAAACAGTAGTCAGTGCTAGCTAAGACTGAACATTACTTATTTTCAGTTGAGCAAAGAAAATTAAACTACTTATACTATGCTGTTATTTGCCCTGGTGATTTAATCCTAAAAATATTTTACAAAAAAATATAAATAGAAGCATATGTTAAGTGTGGGCAATTGGAACCATGTCACATCCTCTAAATAACCATGCACTGATGAATAATAAATCTTTTATGTTTATAATCTCTAAAAATGTAATTATATTTTGCTTAAACCAAGAAACAACTCTTTTGGCAATAGAATTTCTCTTTATTGAATCAAATGAGTTCATGTGCATAAAAGTGTGTTAAAAGCTATAAATTGCTAGACAAATGTTAGTTGTCACCATTACAAATGTTTAATAAGAATTTCCAAAGAGGGAATGAGTGTGACTCAGCAAAACAAATCCTGGGAGGAGTAGATTCAGAAGCTGGAGGGATCCTCTTGATATAGGATTTTAAGTACCATACTAGATTAGGGAAAAGAGTTTTTCATGGTGAATAATTACAAAACCTTGTCAAAAGGTTGAGCTAATAAATGACAAAAACTTTATGCAAACAAAAAATCATTTTATGGGCTTCCCTGGTGGTGCAGTGGTTGAGAGTCCGCCTGCTGATGCAGGGGACATGGGTTCGTGCCCTGGTCCGGGAGGATCCCACATGCCGTGGAGCGGCTGGGCCCGTGAGCCATGGCCGCTGAGCCTGCGCGTCCGGAGCCTGCGCGTCCGGAGCCTGTGCTCAGCAACGGGAGAGGCCACAACAGTGAGAGGCCCGCGTACCGCAAAAAAAAAAAAAAAATCATTTTATGCTTGTGTGCTCCTTTATTAAACAAATAATTATTGAGCCTTTCTGTGTTGGACACTGTCCTAGGTAATAAGAAGAAAGATTTCTGCCATTGTTGTACTTGCATTCTGGTGAGGACAGAAGAACATGAACAATAAACATGATTAATAAGTCAGTTGTAATGCAAATTAGAAAGTAAATGCTGTGGACAGAGTTGAAATTAGAAAAGCTAGAGAGGATTCGGAGCCTTTGTGGGGGAAGGGGAGACATTTTCAGTATTAAATAGGCCTTGTTGAGATAAGTTTTGAGCAAAGACTCAAGAGGTGAGTTAGTAAGAGTCATCTGAGTCAAGAATATTGTAAGCAGAAGGAATAGCTAGAGAGAAGCCTACTGTGGGAGCATGTTAGAAACAGCCTATAATGAAGTGATCAGAGAACAGTGGAGAAGCAGGTAATTCAGAGAGCCAATGGAGAAGGGGAACAAATCACATAGGGTCTTATCAGCTACCACAAAGACTTTGGATTTTATTCTAAGTGAGATTGGGTACCAGTGCAGAGTTTTGAGCAGAGGAGTGACTTGAGCTGAGTTGCATTCTAGCTTCTGTGTTGAGATTACACTGTAGGGAATAAGGTTGAAAATCCAGGCATTTCTAGAAAATTCTAGAAAATTCTAGAGGCTTGGATCGTGGTGAATGTGGTAAATAGTGGCCAGATTCTGAATATGTTCTGTAGAACCAACAAGATTTGCCAGCTTGTAGCATAGGATGGGTGAGGAGTGTTTTCAGATTGCTAGACAGTTCTTTGGAACCTATGCTGCTAATTTTGTTCTTGGTGTTGAGGCCTCCTGGCATCCTCTTTGGTTTGATGAGTCTTTGTGCCTGGTCATCCTCAGTTTCGAAGACTCATACTTGTCTGCTTGGTACCAATGTACCTTGCTTCTGTACTGCTTTCCAGATTTCGGATGTCCAGATCCATTATTTGAATCCTTACATAGATCCAGCCCTCCATCATGCCCATTATTTGCCCTGATTCCTGTTCATCTTTCAGCTATTTTGGCCCGAGATCCTTATCCTGGAATCTGTTATTAGCTGCTACCTATGGTACAAGTGCTAACTATAGTTGCAGTTATTACTAATTTATCAATTAAGCCACAATGAAGGGTTATTCAGGCTTTTTAAAAAAAGCGAATTTAGATTTTATGAATCCCTAGCCAAACAAGAACCTATGTTGGCATCACTTTAAAATGAATAAATTGTCCTTGCAGAATATATATATTGAAGAAGGTTTTCAATAGTTATGACATCTTTTCTCTGATATAGGACTAAAATGTCCGCTTGGCTATGGAAATGATAATGAATTAAAAACCTTAAATCAAAAGCATTTTGAAATTCAACTGTTTTGTAATTTAGTGGATAATTGGGATATATAACAGTTACAAGTGCAATAAAATTAATAAGCTATTTATGAAAAATAGCTTTTGTGTAGCAATATCTTGTTACCATGAGGCAGAAGTTTTGGGTTTGCTCCATTCACACAATTTACTGGTACAGTCTCATCTGAACTCCATTTGACCTCATCTTACTTGAAATGGACTGTATAGGAAAGAAGCAAAATACTTGCAAATAAACATCTCCTAAACTGCATTTTAACCTTGGATCTGGAAATCTATAAAAGAATACTTTTTTTCAGTACATTGATAACATGGAGAGAATTCCTTACAGCTGAAAATTATGGTATTTAAAGGTTTCAAGATGTCTTTCCAGGTTTTGAGTTGGCAGTGAGCCAGTGACTGTATGGCTATATTTTAAAAGCCCATCTTGCCTCCATTTCTCTGGATTTTCTAATTTTTCACAGCTTCCTCCCAGAAAATATTTAATACTTTCTTTAAAGTTCGTTCACTTTTCTATTTCTCTAGATTTAAACTTTCCCTCAAAAAAAAAATCTTCAAGAAATACATAAAAGATAAAACAAAATCCCTGCAAATCCTAGAGAACCTGACCATCCTTAAATGTATAAGCACAACGTTTCGGCTTACTTCCTTATAAAACTTAATGTTTATTTAAGAATCTTAGTGTGGTATCATTATTTGCAGATCAACTTCTAAACTGGTTTGTAACAAATATATTTTGTGTGTGTGTGTGGCTTGCTAAGCAATCTTAGTGGTTTAAAGCGTCTGAGTTACATGTAATTTAAATACTTTTGAATTCCCCTTCCATAAACCATTGATTGACCACATAATGGGGGACTTCCAAACCCCATTCTTTGGGCCATTGCTCCATATCCTATTGAATGAACTGAAATGTGGCATATCCTCTCCAGTAGAGGATTTCACTGGGTAACCACAGGAAAGACTCAATGTAAAACTTTGAGAATTTTATCAAGGATTTGTAACATTTCACAAAATTGCTCTTTTCATTGTTTGAATAATGCTCTTCCAGAATCAATGATTTTTTAAAAATTTTACTGTCAGCCCTTGGAAAACAAAAAAAAAACACTTGATTTTTTGTTTCTTGGACTGCCCACGAATTTTAATGACTGTGGAAGAACTTGCCTCCTATGATCATTGGCAAATGAAATCTGTTTTAGAGGATATGTGTATGAACCTGCCTGCAGACCATTTATATGAAAGTTAATAAAGTCTATTGACTGGCCTTACGGCTTTAAACAAACAGAATCAAAAGTATCTGAAGAAGATTTAAAAATGAGGAAAAGTGGAATAGTAAGAAGAACCAATAATATCAGGTGCTTTGGAAATAGAGATCATCCTAATATACAGGAAAATTTAGACACAAAATAAAGAGAATGTAAATCCAAGAAACCTAGTACTTGTGTGTTGTGTTGGATTTAGTTTATATTTACAGATAGTTATCACACTCCTATCACACTCATTAGGTTAACGACCTAAGGGCTGGACTTGATGTCTTCTTGTTTTCACATGATTTCTTCCTTTGCTTATGAAAGCCCTCTCTCCTCATATATGCTAATTCATGCCCTCTTTTAATTTTGGCTTAAGTTTTTCCTTTTGACAAAATCTCCGCAAGCTATTAACTTCTGTAACAGCACATGCTTTTTTTAATGTGGCATAACTCTGCATTTGTTGACCTATCCTCTTTAGTTATTGCCATGTTTGTATAATTTAGCTGGTCAAGTTCACTGGGGGCAGAAAGTTTTTTTTTTTTTTTTCTATTCCTTTTATATAACCCAGTTAAATAACCTTCCCTTAGTAGGAATATTCACCTGTGGTGTTTTGTTAGGTAATTCAACCAGGCATATTATTTCTCAGTGGAATACTGTTGGCACTTTGGATATGATAGATCTTTGTTTCGTGGGACTTTGACCCCTGTACTGCCATATTGCAAGATTTGTAACATCCTTGGCTTTAATACTCAATGCCAATAATCCCAGAAGTCATTTGACAATCCATGATGCCACCTAGGGAATTGTTACTGCCCCAGTAGAGATTCAGTTCCTTCTGATATATTTAGAACAGTTTGGAATTGTTTATTGATTGCTTTATTTGTCCATGTCCCACACTAAAATGAAAGTTCAAGAGCACAAGTACTGGTTCTTTCTCGGTCATCCATTGTATCCCCAGTGTTTAGCACACTGCCTGGCACATTGTAAGGTGCTCAATAATTTATAGAATAAATGTTTGCCCAAGCCATGCTATACCTATGAATCTTTGTAAACTAGTTTTTTGGCAGCAGATAATTGTAGCAACAGTTTAATAAATAGTCTATTGATAGGCTGAGTTAAAACAGCATCCCCTAGTTCCAAATAGAGATTAGTTTATGTATTGACAGAATGTGACTTTCATTAAATTTTACCACTAAACTTACTAGGAAAACTTGGAAAAGTCAGGTTCTTTTTATACCTGGTTTCCCTTACTATGTAATAAGATAATTAGTAACACTTGTCTTTTACTTGTGATAGTGACTGTTAGGCCAACAGTAATAACTTTTATCAAGACACCAGAAAGAGAAGCATTGGGGTATGTAATAAAGAAAATCTTAGCTAGTCAGTACCATTTAACAATGTTCAGTTTTGCCATCTTTTGCTTTTGGAACAATGGAGACATCCATGTCACCTTCAATGGTTCAACCGAGTTGAGTTCCCAGCTAGTTAAGGCTGGAGCTTACAGAGGAAAGATTATAAGCAGAATGTCTTAGGATGACCAACCAAGTATAGTTAATCTTGCACATGTTATAGTTGGCCCTAATTTTTCCTTTGTAATCAGTTTCTCTAATACCTAGAATCTATGCTGAGGAGTTAAATCAACATTATCCTTTGTCTTTATCACTTCTGTCACTTTGAAGCATAAGAAAGTTTTGTCCTATTGGTACTTTTCAAAGATTTATTCAAATATAAATCTTTCTTTTGATATTTTTCTGAAGCAGGACGAAAAACTTGCCCAAGGTCACAATTCATTCAAGATGCTTTGGTCTCTTTTCAAGCATTAGTTTAATTTCCACCAGTTGTGCAGATTCTAGGAGTAGTAGCTGTTTGAGTTTCCTGGTGGCTTGGCAGTGTTTTATTGGGCATACTATTTTGCTGAAGGCTTAACAGGCTCATTTTCAGATTCTTAATCAAGAACAAGTTTAATGATTGAAGGTAAATACCTCCCAGATTAGAGGGCTTTAAAAAATTTATCAGCATTCCAAAATTTAACAAAAGGCTCTCTGATAATATAATTAAAATCCTACTTTTTTTTTTTTTAACATCTTTGTTGGAGTATAATTGCTTTACAATGGTGTGTTAGTTTCTGCTTTATAACAAAGTGAATCAGCTATACATATACATACATCCCCACATCCCCTCCCTCTTGCGTCTCCCTCCCACCCTCCCTATCCCACCCTTCTAGGTGGTCACAAAGCACCGAGCTAATCTCCCTGTGCTTGCGGCTACTTCCCACTAGCTAGCTATTTTACGTTTGGTAGTGTATATATGTCCATGCCACTCTCTCACTTCATCCCAGCTTACCCTTCCCCCTCCCCATGTTCTCAGGTCCATTCTCTATGTCTGCATCTTTATTCCTATCCTGTTTTTTTAGATTCCATATATATGTGTTAGCATACGGTATTTGTTTTCCTCTTTCTGACTTACTTCACTCTGTATGACAGACTCTAGGTCCATCCACCTCACTACAGATAACTCAATTTTGTTTCTTTTTACGGCTGAATAATATTCCATTGTATATATGTGCCACATCTTCTTTATCCATTCATCTGTTGACAGACACTTAGGTTGCTTCCATGTCCTGGCTATTGTAAGTAGAGCTGCAATGAACATTGTGGTACATGACTCTTTTTGAATTATGGTTTTCTCAGGGTATATGCCCAGTAGTGGGATTACTGGGTCGTATGGTAGTTCTATTTTTAGTTTTTTAAGGAACCTTCATACTGTTCTCCACAGTGGCTGTATCAATTTACATTCCCACCAACAGTGCAAGAGTGTTCCCTTTTCTCCACACCCTCTCCAGCATTTATTGTTTGTAGATTTTTTTGATGATGGCCATTCTGACTGGTGTGAGGTGATATACCTCCTTGTAGTTTTGATTTGCATTTCTCTAATGATTAGTGTTGAGCAACCTTTCATGTGTTTGTTGGCAATCTGTATATCTTTTTTGGAGAAATGTCTATTTAGATCTTCTGTCCATTTTTGGATTAGGTTGTTTGTTTTTTTGATATTGAGCTGCATGATAAAATCCTACTTTTGATGCCAGACTATTTCAAGCCAGATACTTGTTCAGCCTCTTGTATCAAACCATTATCCATTTAAGCTGTTTCTGACAATTCAGAAACAGAAGTTGGCCTGTGTTAATAATATTCATGTTGTTCCCTGGAGGAGGATGATCTACAGTGATCAGGTCTGCCTTCTTATTGACTTTTTTTTTAACATCTTTATTGGAGTATAATTGCTTTACAATGGTTTGTTAGTTTCTGCTTTATAACAAAGTGAATCAGCTATACATATACATACATCCCCATATCTCCTCCCTCTTGCGTCTCGCTCCCCCCCTCCCTATCCCACCCCTCTAGGTGGTCACAAAGCACCGAGCTGATCTCCCTATGCTGTGTGGCTGCTTCCCACTAGCTAGCTATTTTACATTTGGTAGTGTATATATGTCCATGCCACTCTCTCACTTTGTCCCAGCTTACCCTTTCCCCTCCCTGTGTCCTCAAGTCCATTCTCTACGTCTGTGTCTTTATTCCTATCCTGCCCCTAGGTTCTTCAAAACAACTTTTTTTTTTTTACATTCCATATATATGTGTTAGCATATGGTATTTGTTTTTCTCTTTCTAACTTACTTCACTCTGTATGACAGACTCTAGGTCCATCCACCTCACTACAAATAACTCAATTTCATTTCTTTTTATGGCTGAGTAATATTCCATTATATATATGTGCCACATCTTCTTTATCCATTCATCTGTCAGTGGACACTTAGGTTGCTTCCATGTCCTGGCTATTGTAAGTAGAGCTGCAATGAACACTGTGGTACATGACTCTTTGTGAATTATGGTTTTCTCAGGGTATATGCCCAGTAGTGGGATTGCTGGGTCGTATGGTAGTTCTATTTTTAGTTTTTTAAGGAACCCTCATACTGTTCTCCATAGTGGCTGTATCCATTTACATTCCCACCAATAGTGCAAGAAGGTTCCCTTTTCTCCGCTCCCTCTCCCGCATTTATTGTTTGTAGATTTTTTGAGGATGGCCATTCTGACTGGTGTGAAGTGATACCTCATTGTAGTTTTGATTTGCATTTCTCTAATGATTAGTGATGAGCATTCTTTCGTGTGTTTGTTGGCAGTCTGTATATCTTCTTTGGAGAAATGTCTATTTAGGTCTTCTTCCTATTTTTTGATTGGGTTGTTTGTTTTTTTGATATTGAGTTGCATGAGCTGCTTATAAATTTTGGAAGTTAATCCTTTGTCAGTTGTTTCATTTGCAAATATTTTCTCCCATTCTGAGGGTTGTCTTTTCATCTTGTTTATGGTTTCCTTTGCTGTGCAAAAGCTTTTAAGTTGAATTAGGTCCCATTTGTTTATTTTTGTTCTTATTTCCATTTCTCTAGGTGGTGGGTCAAGAAGGATCTTGCTGTGATTTATGTCATAGAGTGCTCTACCTACGTTTTCCTCTAAGAGTTTTATAGTGTCTGGCCTTAAATTTAGCTCTTTAATCCATTTTGAGTTTATTCTTGTGTATGGTTTTAGGAAGTGTTCTAATTTCATTCTTTTACATGTAGCTGTCCAGTTTTCCCAGCACCACTTATTGAAGAGGCTGTCTTTTCTCCATTGTATTTTTTTTTTTTTCTGTATGCGGGCCTCTCACTGTTGTGGCCTCTCCCTTTGTGGAGCACAGGCTTCAGACGCATAGGCTCAGCCGCCATGGCTCACGGGCCCAGCTGCTCTGCAGTATGTGGGATCTTCCCAGACTGGGGCATGAACCTGTGTCCCCTAGCATCAGCAGGCAGACTCTCAAAGACTGTGCCACCAGGGAAGCCCTCTCCATTGTATATTTTTGCCTCCTTTATCAAAAATAAGGTGACCATATGTGTGTGGGTTTATCTCTGGGCTTTCTATCCTGTTCCATTGATCTATATTTCTGTTTTTGTGCCAGTACCATACTGTCTTGATTACTGTAGCTTTGTGGTATAGTCTGAAGTCTGGGAAGCCTGATTCCTCCAGCTCCAGTTTTCTTTCTCAAGATTGCTTTGGCTATTCGGGGTCTTTTGGGTTTCCATACAAATTGTGAAATTTTTTATTCTAGTTCTGTGAAAAATGCCATTGGTAGTTTGATAGTGATTGCATTGAATCTGTAGATTGCTTTGGGTAGTAGAGTCATTTTCACAATGTTGATTCTTCTAATCCAAGAACATCATATATACCTCTCTATCTCTTTGTATCATCTTTAATTTCTTTCATCAGAGTCTTATAGTTTTCTGCATATAGGTCTTTTGTCTCCTTAGGTAGGTTTATTCCTAGGTGTTTTATTCTTTTTGTTGCAGTGGTTAATGGGAGTGTTGCCTTGATATTCAGATTTTTCATCATTAGTGTATAGGAATGCAAGAGATTTCTGTGCATTAATTTTGTATCCTGCTACTTTACCAAATTCATTGATTAGGTCTAGTAGTTTTCTGGTAGCATCTTTAGGATTCTCTGTGTATAGTATCATGTCATCTGCAAACAGTGACAGCTTTACTTCTTCTTTTCTGACTTGGATTCCTTTTATTTCTTTTTCTTCTCTGATTGCTGTGGCTAAAACTTCCAAAACTATGTTGAATAAAAGTGGTGAGTGTGGACAACCTTGTCTTGTTCCTGATCTTAGAGGAAATGGTTTCAGTTTTTAATCATTGAGAATGATGTTGGCTGTGGGTTTGTTATATATGGCCTTTATTATGTTAAGGTAAGTTCCCTCTATTCTTACTGATTTTTAAAGGGAGATTATATTAGTTTTTTCTAGCCATTAAGGGGCTATTTCTGTCATTCTGAAGTAGAGGGTCCATTGGCTGTGTAATATACCTCTGTGTGCAGAAGAGACAAAATCGTTTTCATCAGCAAATCAGAATCAGCTACTTTACATCATAGTAAAAGATCTTTCAGTTTCTGTTAGATTTGCACCTAAAATGGTAATTAAGTTTAGGAACCCATATTGTAAAGGAATTTGGTTTAGCTTAGAAATATGGAATTTAATGGATAATTAAACACATACAGAAAGCCACACACTGTTCATGGGAGTTTTTATATAAGCTGGGGGGCAAAATCATTTTTTCTTAGTTCTGAAAATAATTTGGACTTCTTAAATGAGCCTTATTTACCCAAATGTGTACCTTAACCTGTTAGTAACTAACTGTTGTTTCAGAACTGACCTAAATATTGAATTCTAACAATGAGATTTTTATGTCATCAACCAACCAGACAGATCTCAGTGATGGTTAAATGCAGACTCCAGAAGTACAATTTGTTAGGCAATCCATGTTATTTATTTTCATTTCTATTGCTCCCCAGAAAGTTTTGTTAGTGTTTTCTTGCCCTTCATACTTTTCCAGGGGACTTGGTGGCAGCATTGAAAGTGAGTTAGGCTGTGAGACAGGCAGCATAAGTTGTGGCTGGAGTTTTGGACCTTGTCTGTGTAGATTTATGTGCTTCCAATTATCAATGTGTGGGAGTTTTGTCAAAAAACCTGGGCTTGTGGTTCCTTTTGTTCTTCAGTGTCTGTTGTGGTTTAACTTTTAAATGGGATGCAAATGTGACTTATAGTGCATGGCATGATGCAATTAGAGAAGATTGGACTTTACAAGGCAATGCAAACTTGAGCAGGGAAGGACTGCGTGAGTAACATGTTCTTGTGGGTGATGAAGGAACAATCCAGCACGGCTTATGGTTGAGACTGGAGAGTAAACACTTGAAAGTTTGCTCTGTATAAAGAAGGTGGCATCCTTCCCTGTGGTCTGGGGGAGCAGAACTAATGCCATCCCTTAAACATTTTAAAAGAGCTGTTAAGTAGCATACCCATGCTGTTAAGAAAAAACATATCCAATAACAGTTTTTCCCATTGGGCAGAACCGTATGCCCTGAGTCTATCAGAGACCTAAAGGAGTTCATTTATCACCATTCCAGATAGCCACATGATTGCAGTATTTGTGCTAGCACTTTTTGATGTCATGTTCCCAAGGAATTTTAAAGTTCTGAGCAAAAGTCCATGTTGTATGATTAACAAATTTTGCAGGCAGAGCATCCTTAAAGAACAGATTCCAATAGATTTAAGTTTGCCAATTCAAAGTTCCTACATGTACTTAATGACATGAAATCAAATTATTGAAGTATAATTCATTCAGTCACCCATCAAAACTGTCTTGAACACTTTCCATAAGCCAGAAAATAAGTATACATCAATGGCAAAAAATGAAAACAATTAGCATATTTTTAATTTATAAAGTGGCATGGACCTGAAAAGACCTGGGTTTTAGTCTTTGCTCTTATACTCTTGTAAGCCTTGTTTTGACAATGTAGATATGTTGTAACTTCCAGTATTTGAAGACACATTCAGCACATTTTAAATAGCTGTTTATTTGAACAGTTTTAAAAAATACGTTTAGGGTAGCAATTTTTAAACTGTAAAGTGAGGAAATTGGATTAGTATTGGCTATTGGGGAAATAGTTGTGTTTCACATCCCACTACTGCCACTTAATCTTTGTGGGAGTCTTGAAAAATTTCTCTAATTTTCTTTGCCCATCTTCAAAGTAGCACTACTTTGCAGGGCTGTTGTATTGATGGGAACTGCTTAGAAAAGTGACTGCCACAAAGATGAACCTTACGCTGTTGCCCCTCCCCACTGCTAAGTTAGTCTGGTACTGGATCCCCAGTGACTAAATGTTGCAGTTCCCAACATTCGAGGTCTGGATCTGGAGATTCTAAGAATATTCAGACTGAGAGAGGGCCTTGATCATTTCCCAGGAATGAGAAGGGAGCATTTAATTTTTGGTTCATTGTTAGTCTAAGGACATGGGTCCTGCTCCATTGGATTCAGCATGCAGCAAGCCAACACCTATCTGGAGGCTTTCTGTCATTTGGAAACAGCTGGAGCAGACCTAAGGGAAGAGGGAACAAGAATAAGGGAATTGAGGAACAGCAGGGGAAAAACAATTTTCAGAAAAGCGCAAAATCTAACATAGGCAAATCATTTTTGTAGGCACCAAGCGCTAAAGGGTCAAGGTATCTGACAGTTGTCCAGGGAGAAGTGATGCGAGAGTGGAACAAATCACTCTGCCATAGTGTCAGGGGTGGAGACCATGAGAGTGTGGTGGAGAGGGCATGTCCCTGAGTGAGGAAGAGGAAGTGCCAAAAGAAAACTTCATCTATTTTCACACTTTGTCTCTGGTCCCGTCCTTCCTAGAGATTTTTCTCAGTTCTGTTGTTTTTTCCTTTCCATTGTTTGGAGAAATGAGGCAGGGGAGGGACAGCTTTAGTGAGCTGATTCTCTGAGGCAAAGAAGGGGCCAGGTTGGGGACTCGGCTGGGTTTTAGGTTACCTGTGCTAGCACCTGTGCTTAGTTCATTGGGCACCCCAGAGGTGGATTGGCAGGCAGAGGAGTTGAATGCAAGTGTTACCTGTCCATCTGGCTTCTGCCTCTGAGTCTGCCACTGTACCTTGGTGCAAAAGGCAGCCGTTTATCCAGCTTCATTAAAATTCTCTCATACCAAGTCCTGGTTGGTTTCAGGAGACTTTCACTAAAGTTTCATATTTGAGGGTAGGAGTGTGGGGTGCATTGTTGAGGTGAGCAGTGTGCATATTTGGGGGGTAGTTCACAAGAAGATATCACAGAGAATTACATGTGATCTCATTGTATTAGTGAGGGTTCTCCAGGAAAAGAACCAAGAGGATGGAGATATATGTATAAAAGGAGATTTAGGATGAGGAATTGGTTCATGCAGTTATGGAGGCTGAGAAGTATTATGATCAGCCCTCTGGAAACTGGAAAGCTGGTGGTATACTTCAGTGTGAGTCTGAAGGCCTGAGAACCAGGGGAGTCAATGATGTAAATCCCAATCCAAGGGCAAGTGAAATGAGGTGAGATGTCCTAGCTCAATCCATGAGGCAGGGAAAGGAACAAATTATTCCTTCCTCTACCTTTCATTCTATTCTGGCCCTCAGTGGATTGGATGATGCCCAACCACACTGGGGAGGGCAGTCTACCAAGAGCACTGTTCCAAATGCTAGTTTCATCCAGAAACACCTAGAAACAATGTTTAATCTGGGCACATGTGGCTTACTTAAATTGATGTATAAAATGAATCACACTCATCTTAATTGGTTCTTTTTTCATGTATTTTTCTCCTCTCTCACTTAGAATGTACATTAAACTCCTAGTATTATTGCATGGTCATTTACCCACCATCTTTTGATATTTTATTGAATTACATCTACCAAGTAAATACTGAATTTATTGGTTAGTTATATTGAATTGTTTCTACCACATAAATATTTAGTTCTTGAAAAAGTATTTTTTAAATATCTTTATTGGAGTATAATTGCTTTACAATGTTGTGTTAGTTACTGTTGTACAACAAAGTGAATCAGCTATAAGTATACATATATCCCCATATCCCCTCCCTCTTAAGCCTCCCTCCCATCCTCTTTGTCCCACCCCTTTAGGTCGTCACAAAGCATTGAGCTGAACTTGTGCTATACAGCAGCTTCCCACTAGCCATCGATTTTACATTTGGGAGTGTATCTACGTCAGTGCTACTCTCTCATTTCGTCCCAGCTTCCCCTTCCCACCCCCCCGCCTCCATGTCCTCAAGTCTATCCTCTACATATGCATCTTTATTCCTGCCTTGCCTCTAGGTTCATCAGTACCGTTTTTTTAGATTCCATATATATGTGTTAGCATACAGTATTTGTTTTTCTCTTTCTGACTTACTTCACTCTGTATGACAGACTCTAGGTCCATTCACCTCACTACAAATAACTAAATTTCGTTTCTTTTTATGGCTGAGTAATATTCCATTGTATACATGTGCCACATCTTTATTATCCATTCATCTGTCAATGGACATTTAGGTTGCTTCCATGTCCTGGCAATTGTAAATAGTGCTGCAGTGAACACTGTGGTACATGACTCTTTTTGAATTATGGTTTTCTCCAGGTATATGCCCAGTAGTGGGATTGCTGGGTGGTAGAGTAGTTCTATTTTTAGTTTTTTAAGGAACCTCCATACTGTTCTCCACAGTGGCTGTATCAATTTACATTCCCACCAACAGTGCAGAAGGGTTCCCTTTTTTATTCCACACCCTCTCCAGCATTTATTGTTTGTAGATTTTTTTTTTTAGATGTTGGGGGTAGGAGTTTATTAATTTATTTTATTTATTTTTGCTATGTTGGGTCTTCATTTCTGTGCGAGGGCTTTCTCTAGTTGCGGCAAGCGGGGGCCACTCTTCATCGCGGTGCACGGGCCTCTCACTGTCACGGCCTCTCTTGTTACGGAGCACAGGTTCCAGATGCACAGGCTCAGTAGTTGTGGCTCACGGGCCTAGTTGCTCCGCGGCATGTGGGATCCTCCCGGACCAGGGCTTGAACCCATGTCCCCTGCATTAGCAGGCAGATTCTCAACCACTGCTCCACCAGGGAAGCCCTGTAGATTTTTTGATGATGGCCATTCTCACAGGTGTGAGGTGATACCTCATTGTGGTTTTGATTTGCATTTCTCTAATGATTAGTGATGCTGAGCATCTTTTCATGTGTTTCTTGGCCATCTGTATGTCTTCTTTGGAGACATGTCTATTTAGGTCTTCTACCCACTTTTGGATTGGGTTGTTTGTGTTTTTTTTGATATTGAGCTGCATGAGCTGCTTGTATATTTTGGAGATTAATCCTTTGTTAGTTGCTTCGTTTGCAAATATTTTCTCCCATTCTGAGGGTTATCTTTTCGTCTTGTTTATGGTTTCCTTTGCTGGCTAAAGTTCTTTTAAATAAAAATTTTTCTAGCCACTTACCTTTACAAAAAGATGGTATATCTTTTAACATACATATCACACAGAACGTATTTCAGATTAGTGACTATTTGGCCGTAATCATAAGTTAAATTCAACTCCTATGAAATCTACACTGAGTATAGGATGAATGATAAAAATGATGTAATAGTTGATTTCCTGATGGTGTTTTCTTAAATATTCTGTAATTAAATGCTAGTATAAAATGATAGAAATGTTAGTTTGTTTAAAAAGAAGATAATAAGTTAGTCTTTTACTGGCTATTATAATGAGATTTTATTTATTGGGGTAACATTGGTTTATAACTTTATACAAGTTTCATGTGTACAACATCATAATTTGACTTCTGTATATACTACTAAAAGTCTAGTTTCCATTTGTTACCATACAGTTGACCTCTTTTACCCATTTTGCCTTCCCCCTTCCCTCCCTCCTTCCCCTCTGATAACCATTGATGTTTTCTGTATCTGTGTGTTTTTGCTCTTGTTTCTTCATTTACTTCTTTTATATTCCACATGTGAGTGAAATCATACGCTATTTTTCTGTCTGACTTGTTTCACTTAGCATAGTACCCTTAAAATCCATCCACATTGTAGCAAATGGCAATATTTCATCTTATGGCTGAGTAATATTCCAGCGTTTGTGTGTATATGTGTATACTATGTCTTTATGCATTCATCCATCAGTGGCCACTGAGGTTATTTCCATATCTTGGCTATTGTAAATAATGCTGTAATCAATATTGGGATGCTTTTCGAATTAGTGTTATGTTCTTTGTATACGCAGAGGTGGAATAGCTGGATCATTTGAAAGTTCCATTCTTAATTTTTTGAGGCATCTTCACATTGTTTTCCATAGTGGCTCCACCAATTTACATTCCCACCAAGCGTGTACAAGTGTCCACTTTTCTCCACATCCTCTTTCACAATTGTTATTTCTTATCTTTTTTGATAAGAGCAGTTCTAACAGGTGTGAGGTGATAGCTCATCATGGTTTTGATTTGTATTTCCACGATGATTAGTGATGTTGAACACCTTTTCATGTACCTGTTAGTCATCTGTAAGTCTTTGGAAAGTTATCTATTCAGTTCCTCTGACCATTTTTAATCAGGTTTTTTTGTTGTTGTTGTATGAATTCTTTATATATTTTGGATATTAACCCCTTATTGGATATGATTTGCAAATATCTTCTCCCATCCAGTAGGTTGTCTTTTTGTTTTGAGTTTCATTTGATGTGCAGAAGAGTTTTAGTTTGACATAGTTCCATTTGTTTATTTTGCATGTGGCTATCCAGTTTTCCCAATGCCATTTACTGAAGGGACTTTTCATTCTGCATTACATTGTTCTTGGCTTTTTTGTTGTAAATTAGTTTTCCATATATGTGTGGGTTTATTTCTGGACTCTCAATTCTGTTCTACTGCTATGTGTATGTTTTCTGCCAATACCATGCTATTTTTGTTACTGTAGCTCTGTACTATAATTCAAAATCAGAGATTGTGATACCTCCAGCTTTGTTTGTCTCAGGATTGTTTTGGCTATTTGGCATCTTTTGTGGTTCCATATAAATTTTAGAACTTTTGTTCTATTTCTGTGAAAAATATTGTCAGGATTTTGGTACAAGATTGCAATGAATCTGTAGATTGCTTTAGGTAATGTGGATATTTTAAAAATATTAATTCTTCCAGTCTGTGAACACAGAATATCTTTCCATTTCTTTGTTTCTTTAATTTCTTTCAACAGTGTCTTACAGTTTTTAGTGTACACGTTTTTCACTTCCTTTGTTAGATTTATCTCCAGGTATTCTTTTTGTTGCAGTTGTAAATGGGATCATTTTTCTTAGTTTCTCTTTCTGATAGGTCATCGTTAGTGTATAGAAACACAACAGATTTTTGCATATTTATTTTGTACCCTGCAACTTTACTGTATATATTAGTTCCAGTAGTTTTTTTGGTGGAGTCTTTAGAGTTCTTTCTATTTAAAATCATGTTATCTGCAAGAATGGACAGTTTTTCTTCCTTTTGATTTGAATGCTTTTTCTTTTTCTTACCTAATTTCTCTGGCTAGGACTTCAATGCTATGTTTAATAAGAGTGGTGAGAGTGGGCATCCTTATTTCATTCCTCATCTTAGAGGGATAGCTTTCAGTTTTTCACAATTGAGTATGATGTTAGCTGAGGGTTTTTTCATATATGGTCTTTTTTTATGTTCAAGTATGTCCCCTCTATACCCATTTTTTTTTTTTTTTTTTTTTTTTTTTTTTTTTTTTTTTTTTTTTTTTTTTTTTTTTTTTTTTTTTTTTTTTTTTTTTTTTTTTTTTTTTTTTTTTTTTTCTTGCGTTATGCGGGCCTCTCACTGTTGTGGCCTCTCCCATTTGCGGAGCACAGGCTCCGGACACGCAGGCCCAGCGGCCATGGCTCACGGGCCCAGCCGCTCCGCGGCCTGTGGGATCCTCCCGAAACGGGGCACGAACCCGCGTCCCCTGCAACGGCAGGCGGACTCTCAAGCACTGCGCCACCAGGGAAGCCCAGCCCGAGAGTTTTTATCAATGGATGTTGAATATTGTCAAGTGCTTTGTCCACATTTATTGAGATGATCATATAATTTTTATCCTTTGTTAATATGGTATATCACATTGATTTATGGGTGTTGAATCATCTTTGCATCCTTAGAATGAATCTTGCTTGATCATGGTGTATAATCCTTTTAAAGTATTGTTGAATTCAGTTTGCTGATATTTTGTTGAGGATTTTTGCATTTATGTTCATCAGAGATACTGGCCTATAATTCCTTTTGTTGTTGTTGTTTTGTCCTTGCCTGGTTTTGGTATTAGGATAAATGATGGCATTATAAAATGAGTTCAGAAGAGTTCCCTTATCTTCATTTTTTAGGAAGAATTTGAGAATAGGTATTAAATCTTCTTTGAATATTTGGTAGAACTTACCAGTGAAGCTGTCTGATCCGGACTGTTGTTTTTTTGACAGGTTTCCATTAATGTTTCAATCTCCTTACTAGTGATCAGTCTATTCAGATTTTCTGTTTATGATTCAGTCTTGGAAGGTTGTATGATTCTAAGAATTTATCCATTTCTTCTAGATTGTCCAATTTGTTGGTGTATAGCTGTTAATAGTCTCTTATAGTCCTTTGCATTTCTGTTATATCTTACTACTCCTCTTTCATTTTTCTTTTCTTTCTTTGTGGTACACGGGCCTCTCACTGCTGTGGCCTCTCCTACTGCGGAGCACAGGCTCTGGATGCGCAGGCCCAGTGGCCATGGCTCATGGGCCCAGTCGCTCCGCGGCATGTGGGATCTTCCCGGACCAGGGCAAGAACCCGTGTCCCCTGCGTCAGCAGGTGGACTCTCAACCACCGCGCCACCAGGGAAGCCCACCTCTTTCATTTTTGATTGTTTTATTTGAGTCTTCTCTCTCTTTTTCTTAGTCTAGGTAAAGGCTTGTCAATTTTGTTAAAATTTTCAAAGAACCAGTTCTTAGTTTCACTTATCTTTTCTATTGTCTTTTTAGGCTCTTTCATTTATTTCTGCTCTGATTTTTATTATTTCCTTCCTTCCTTCTGACTTTGGGCTTTATTCTTCTTTTTCTTGTTCCTTTAGTTGGAAAGTTAGATTGAGGTTTTTCTTGTTTCTTGAGTTGGCCTGTGTAGCTATAAACTTCACTCTTGGTACTGCTTTTGCTGCATTCCATAGGTTTTAGTATGTCATATTTTCATTTTCTTTTGTCTTCAGGTATTTTTGGAGTTCTCCTTTGATTGATTGTTACCCAGTAGTTGTTCAGTAGCATGTTATTTAGTCTTCACATGTCTGTAATTTTTCCAGCTTTCTTGTAGTTGGTTTCTAGTTTTATACCCTTGTGGTTAGAAAAGATGCTTGATATGATTTCAGTCTTAAATTTGAGACTTGTTTTGTGTCCCAAAATATGGTCTATCCTTGAGAATGTTCCACGTACACTTGAAGAATATGTATTCTCCTGCTTTTGGATGGAATGTTCTGTAGATATCTATTGAGACTATCTGATCTAATGTTTCATTTAAGGCTCATTTTTGTTGTTGACTTTCTGTCTGATCTATCCATTGGTATAAGTGGGGTGTTAAAATCCTCTGCTATTATTGTCTTGCTGATGATTTCTCACTTTATGTCTGTTAAAAAGTCCTTTATATATTTTGGTGTTCCCATGTTAAGTGCATATATATTAATAAATGTTATGTTGTCTTATTGATGGATTGTTCCCCTTATCATTAAATAATGCCTGTCTTTGTCTCTTGTTACCTTTTTGGGGGGTTGAAATCTGTTTTGTCTAATAAGTATGGCTACACCCAATTTCTTTTGGCTGCCATTTGCCTGGAGTATCATTTTGCATCCCTTCACTTTGAGCCTGTGTTTTCTTTAGAGCTGAGATGAATCTCCTGGTGACAGCGTATAGTTGAGTCTTGTTTTTAATCCATCCAGCCACTCTGTCTTTTGACTGGTGAAATCAGTACACTTACATTTAGGGTGACTATTGATGTTTGAGGACTTAGTGCTGCCAATTTATATTTGTTTTCTGGTCACTATATCATTTCTTTTTCTTCGTGTTTCTGTCTACCATTTTAGTTTTGTGGTTTTCTATTATTTTTTTTCTCAGTTTCCTCTTTTGTGTTGCTGCTTTAGATTTTTGTTTTGTTATTATTATGGGCTTTGTATGAAATGTCTCATAGATAAAATAGTCCTTTTTCTGCTGATAGCATCTTTTCTTCATTTGCTTTACAGGTTCTCTTCTTTTCCCCTTCCCCTCTCTATGTTTTTTTTGTCACCTTGTCTGTTTTTATGTTGTGAGTTTGTTACCGAATTAAAGTAGCTATAGTTATTCATAATGCTCCCCCCACCCGCATTTAAGTTATAATTTTTTGACAATCTATTCTGATATGGAGTTGGAATTTTCTGATTCTGTGTACTTATCACCCTAGTCAAAGTTTTGTGTACTTTTGTTTTTTCATTTCAGGTAGAAGGGCTCCTTTGAACATTTCTTGTAAGACAGGTCTAGTGGTGGTAATCTCCTTCAGCTTTGGTTTTCTGAGAAAGCCTTTATTTCTTCTTTATATCTAATGGATAACTTTGCTGGGTGGAGTATTCTTGGCTGACAGTTTTTATCTTTCAATATTATGAGTATGTCATTCACTCTCTCCTGGCCTATCAAGTTGATGCTGAGAAATCTGCTGATAGCCTAGTGGGGGTACCTTTGTAGGTTACTCTCTTTTTTCCCTAGCTGCCTTTAAAATTCTTTGTCACTGAGTTTTGACAGTTTTAAAATAATGGGTCTTAGAGAAGGTTTTTTTGCTTTGGGAGTTTTTCCTTTCCTGTAGATTCTTTCTTCTTTTTCACTTCAAGAAGCTCCTTTAACATTTATTTTAGGGTAGGTTTATTATTGATGAACTCTTTCAGTTTTTGCTTATCTGAGAAGTGCTTTTATCTCTCCTTCAATTCTAAGTGAATATCTTGCTTTGTAGAACATCCTAGGTTTCAGGTTTTTCCCTTTCAACACTTTAAATATATCATGCTACTCTCTTCTGACCTGCAAAGTTTCTAAAGAAAAGATAGCTTTCGGGGGTTCCCTTTTTTCTTTTGTTTTTGTTTTTTTTGTTTTTGTTTTTGCGGTACGTGGGCCTCTCACTGCCACAGCCCCCCTCCTGCTGCGGAGCACAGGCTCCAACGCGCAGGCCCAGTGGCCATGGCCCACAGGCCCAGCCGCTCTGCAGCATGTGGCATCCTCCAGGACTGGGGCACGAACCCACGTCCCCCGCACCGGCAGGCGGACTCCCAACCACTGCGCCACCAGGGAAGCCCTAGGGGGTTCCCTTTTATATGACTTTTTCTCTGGTTGCCTTTAGAATTCGCTTTATTTTTTAATGTTTGCTATTTTAATTAAATGCCTTGAGTTCATCTTGTTTGGGACTATCTGTGCTTCCTGTAGCCGGATATCTGTTTCCTTCTTCAGGTTTGGAGAGTGTTCAGCCACAATTTCATAAAATACATTTTTGATGCTCTTCTCTCTTCTCCTTCTGGGATCCTACCTAATGTAAATGTTGACATGCTTAATGTTATTCCAGACATGTCTAAAAGAAGAACTCACTTTGGATTAGAACAAATCTCAAATACTGAAGTCAAAACCATTCTTGTAAACAAGGACAATTTAATTAAATTGAGATCCAACTATATGCTATCTACAGGAGAAACCCTTTAGATTCAAAAATACAAACAGATTAAAAGTAAAAGGAAGGGAAAAAGATTTGTCATGCAAACTGCAACCATAAGAAGAGTGCACTGGCTACTTTAATATCAGACAAAATAGGCTTTAGTGTTAAAAATGTTCTAAAGATGTGGTGGCAGTTCTATACATCTTGAATATTCTAAAAAACATTGTACAGTTTATAAATGTATGGATTGTATTTTTACTAGTCACATATGATCCCTTTAAATGCATTAGGATTATATTGAAAATATTTACCCAAAGCAAAATAATTTAAATATCACCATGAGGCTATAAAGATGGCAACTGTCATCCACAGTCTAACATTTTTATATTCATCAAAACAACCCTATTATTTTACTCTTCTTTCTTCAGATGAAGAAACTAAGTGATTTTCCTGAGATCAGTTGACAATGAGAGACTTAGGACTAGCGTCTTAGAATTTGGACTTGGTTTATTTATATACTTAATTTTGACTTGACTGTCTACTATATGTAAAAAACTACTTGGAATTGAGGATTCAGTGGAAAATAAAAACTGAAATGGATCCTGTCTTCTTGGGTATTACAGTCCAGTGGGAATAAGGATAGTATTCTAATAACCACAACTGTGGTGAATATTATAAAGAGTGGGCTGGCAGTGCTGGGATAGAGTGAAAGTAATTTGACAGCAGAGGGAAGTCATAGAAGGCTTTCTTGTGACAATGGCAAGTGAGCTGAGTTCTGATGGAAGACCAGGCACAGGTAGGAAGGGGTGGAGAGAGTATCTCATGGAGTAGCATAGCAGCAGATATGTGGTTGGAGAGAGCAGAGTACACTTGACAAATAAAAAAGAGGCTTGTTTTGCTGGCCCATTGAGCTACCCAATAACTCAGAATGTAAGGTTGTTTTTAAAATGCAAAATTAGGTTTCCTTGGATATGAACTTGTTATTATAATTTGTTATTTCTTTGTAAGTATTGCTTTTGGGTTTAAAGCTTTTGAAGTAAATAATACTTGAATGATATCTTCTTTGAAATCCCACAGATTTGGTGTGGAATAGTTTTTATGAAAATATTAGACAATATTTCCATTTGTTATGGGAGATTACTATATTATATAAAAAGCATCAGTACAAAATCAGATATCCAAATTGTGAGAAAATTCTAGAGTTAGGCACTTTTATACTGCAAAATGGAGCAGCCCAAATTTTCATTCAATCTTTGATGTTCTTACCAGCATCTTATTTTAATATACATTTTCTTTATCGTTAGCCAGCAAATGTAGAGTAGCTAAAATACAACGTTAAAGACTCAGTGGTGCATATCTGATTGAATAACGAATAAACAAAATAAAGTGTTTCATTTTCCCTGAAACTGCAGGCCTTATTTTTGCAAAGACAGATCATGAAGGTAAAAAATAGGTCTATCTTGAGAATCTGTTTAATTTCTTTTTCCTGAATTTCTCTACTATTTTGTATGTTCCTGTCACTTTCTCTACCAAAAGTAGGGCGAGTCTAATGAACAAGTTGTGAAAGGACCTCTTCTGCATATTCTATCAATAGGGAACTGATTTGAAATGAGGGAAAGTATAGAAAGTTTGTAAATGGATTACCTTATGTAGTCCCTAAGCAGAAGAAACTAGACCTTTGTCTTTTGACGTCTAACATGTAGACCAAGGTAGAAATATCCATGGCAGCATTGATCTGTAGACCTATTTGTTGAGTCCACGACATGATTTAGAATTTTTAAAATTAGTTTATCAACATTTGAAACTTAGGTGTTACTTATATAAAAGGTTTGTCTTCTCATAAAAATACCAGACAATTTGGTAGCACTGGGTCCACAATAATTAACTGGAATGGCAATTGTGCCTTTTAAAAATCAGTGAACTCTCTAGTTTGTCACCATCTCCATCTGGCCTTCTTCATTTATTTACATCACTTGCTAAGCACCTTTAGGCATTTGATTATTTTAGCACCTGTATTACTGTTCTTTGTGTGCAAGAAAGCAGAACTGAACATGTTAAGAACTCTTAAGAGGATGATATTTTTACTCAACTTGCAAGCTAGCAAGTTAGGCTTGCTGCAGTTTTACACATGCTGGCAGAAGACATGAGACTCTTGGGTCAAAGACAAAGGACTTTATTAATAGCAGTAGCTAGAGTATCAGCATTTTCTTTTACCAGTTCTGTGAACCCAAATTCCTACAGCATGATTTGTGTATGATATTGAATAAAATCTGACCTACATACAGATTCTGTTTTCATGCATTCCAGATCAGGAACAAATCTTTATGGCTGAAAGAAATTTTAGAATTTTGAGTGGTTAGAATGTTGAGGACTAATTGAATGTAGATTTGTTATTAGATTAGTATTTTATTAGGTATATATATCTATGTGAAATTTATATGTATATTTTTATCAAATTAAGGTGATTTTAAATTTTTAAATTTTGAGATAATTTTAGATTAATGGAAGAATTGCAAAAGTAATAGTTTCTGAAACTTTTCACCCAGCTTCCCCTTATGTTAACATCTTATATAATCACGACTCTATCAAAGATAAGAAATTAACCATGGTATGATATTATTAGATAAACTACAAAATTTATTCAGATTTCACCAGATATTTCGTTTATTTTTGTTTTTCTAGTTCAGGATCCAGCCCAGCATCTCATATTGCAAATAGTTATCATGTTTCCCTAGTCTCCTCCAATGTATAAGAGTTTCTCAGTCTTTCTTTGTATTTTATGGTCTTGACCCTTGTGAAGAGGATTGGTCACTATATTATAGAACACCTTTTCTTTTTTTCCTCCCCCCCTCCCTCCCTCCCTCCCTTTCTTCCTTCTCTTTTTCTGCTTTTGGTATCAGGGTGATGCTGGCCTTGTAGAATAAGTTTGGACTTATTTGGATTTCTTCCTCTGCAGTTTTTTGGAATAGTTTGAGAAAAAATATTTAAATAAGTCATCACATAAATATAAATGAGAGGAAGAAACCCTTTGTGATCCAATGACAGATGCTGAAAATGCATTTGATAATCTTTAAGTTAACTAAATTGATTTAATTCCTAATTAAAACTCTTATTAACCTGGAAATAAACTGTTGATGAAACCCTAGATTCTCAACATTACATATTTTACTCAATAGTTACTTGGAGATGAATTAATGTTAGTTACAAGTTATTAAATATAAAAATTTAAATCACAAAGGTACCAGAAATATGTACTGAGATATTTGTATAATTTGGGAAACATGATGTCAAAAGTAGTAACAAAAAAATTTAAATGATTTTGACTATATGACAATTTAATTCTTTACCACCAAATATAAAGAAACAAAATACAGGTATTATCAAAGTAAGTTAACCACTACACTGAAAAAAAATGCTTGCAACATATATGGTAAGAATATCCATTAATAAAAAATGATTTCTTACAAACTAATGAACAAAAGATGAATTCAACAGCTGACTAGTAGAAATTTGTGAAAACACATTTAACAGGAATGTAAGTGTCCAAATAAGTATGGAAATATGTTCAAATTAATAGAATTAATCTTCAAATTAGAGCCACATTTTTGTCCATCAGGGAATATGAGAAAACATTAATTTCAATGTATAGATTTAGTAACAGCGTAGGGAAGCCACTTTCACGCACTGAAGTGGGAATGTTATTTGGTCTGACTTTGAGTATATTTTGACAACTATCAAAACCTCTGAAACAACCTAACAAGTTCATTTCTAATTTTCCCCCCAAGCAAACAATTGTACAAGTTTACAAAATTATATAAACAAATACCTTTATTGTAATGTCTTATTTATAATAACAGAAAGGGTGTGTGTATTGCTCTGTGAAACCACTTAAATACATATAATATGAAGATTAGTAAAATAAACTATGTAAAATACCAGGTAACCATTAAACTATTTATTGATAGAAAGATACACAAGAAGTTAAGTGAAAATATCAGCTTATATCACTATATGCCTATGTATGTGTGTGTGTGTGTGTGTGTGTGTGTGTGTGTGTGTGTGTATAAACTCTTCTCTAAATAAACGTCAAAACGTTGGCAGTAGTTTTCTCTGATGGTAGCATTATGAAAACTTTTGCATTTATTTTGTTGTTTTAAAGTTATTTAAAACAATAGTTTATTTTTTAAAGTTAATTTTCTTAAATTTTAGTGGTATGGTTGATTTACAGTGTTGTGTTAGTTTCAGGTGTGCAGTAAAGTGAATGTTATACATATGCAAATATCCACTCTTTTTTTTTTAAGATTCTTTTCCCATGTAGGCCATTACAGAGTATTGAGTAGAGTTCCTTGTGCTATACAGTAGGTTATTATTAGTTATCTATTTATATATAGTAGTGTGTATATGTCAGTCCCAGTCTCCCAATTTATCCCTCTCTCCCCCCAATCCCCTCATAACCGTAAGTTTGTTTTCTACATCCATCACTCTACTTCTGTTTTGTAAATAAGTTCATTTGTATCCCCTCCTTTTTTAGATTCCACATATAAGTGATATCATGTGATATTTGTCTTTCTGTGTCTAACTTACTTCACTCAGGATGACAATCTCAAGGTCCATCCATGTTGCTGCAAATGGCATTATTTTGTCCTTTTTTATGGCTGAGTAATATTCCATTGTATATATGTACTACATCTTCTTTGTCTAGTTCTCTGTTGATGGACATTTAGGTTGTTTCCATGACCTGGCTATTGTAAATAGTGCTGCAATGAACATTGGGGTGCATGTATCTTTTTTTGAATTGTGGTTTTCTCTGGATATATGCCCAGGGGTGGGATTTCTGGGTCATATGGTAGTTCTACTTTTAGTTTTTTAAGGAACCTCCATACTGTTCTCCGTAGTGGCCATACCAGTTTACATTCCCACCAACAGTGTAGGAAGGTTCCCTTTTCTCCACAGCCTCTCCAGCATTTATTGTTTGTAGATTTTTGATGGTGGCCATTCTGACCAGTGTGGGGTGATACCTTATTGTAGTTTTGATTTGCATTTCTCTAATAATTAATGATGTTGAGAATCTTTTCATGTGCTTTTTGGCCATCTGTGTGTCTTTGGAGAAATGTCTATTTAGATCTCTCCCCAAGTTTTGATTGGGTTATTTGTTTTTTTTGTTTTTGTTTTTTGATATTGAACTGCATGAGTGTTTGTATATTCTAGAGCTTAATCCCTTGTTGGTTGCTTCCTTTGCAAATATTTTCTTCCATTCTGAGGGTTGTCTTTTTGTTTTGCTTATGGTTTCCTTTGCTGTACAAAAGCTTTTATTTATTATTTATTTATTTACTTGCGGTATGCGGGCCTCTCACTGTTGTGGCCTCTCCCGTTGCGGAGCACAGGCTCTGGATGCACAGGCTCAGCAGCCATGGCTCACAGGCCCAGCTGCTCCGCGGCATGTGGGATCTTCCCGGACTGGGGCACGAACCGGTGGCCCCTGCATCGGCAGGCGGACTCTCAACCACTGCGCCACCAGGCAAGTCCTACAAAAGCTTTTAAGTTTAATTAGTTACCATTTATTTATTTTTGTTTTTATTTTCGTTACTCTAGGAGGTGGATAAAAAAGCTCTTGCTGAGATTTATGTCAAAGAGTGTTCTGCCTATGTTTTTTTCTAAGAGTTTTATAGTGTCTGGCCTTACATTTATGTCTTTAATCCACTTTGAGTTTATTTTTGTGTGTGGTGTTAGGGAGTGTTCTAATTTCATTCTTTTACATGTAGCTGTCCAGTTTTCCCAGCACCACTTACTGACGAGACTGTCTTTTTTCTGTTGTATATTCTTGCCTACTTTGTCATAGATTAGGTGACCATAGGTGTGTGGGTTTATCTCTGGACTTTCTATCCTGTACCTGTGATCTATATTTCTGTTTTTGTGCCAGTGCCATACTGTCTTGATTACTTTAGCTTTGTAGTATAGTCTGAAGTCAGGGAGCCTGATTCCTCCAGGTCCATTCTTCTTTCTCAAGATTGGTTTGGCTATTCAGGGTCTTTTGTGCTTCCATACAAATTGTAAATTTTTTTTTTCTAATTCTGTGAAAAATGCTATTGGTAATTTGATAGGGATTACATTGATTCTGTAGATTGCTTTGGGTAGTATAGTCATTTTCACAATATTGATTCTTCCAATCTAAGAACATGGTATATCTCTCCATCTGTTTGTGTCATCTTTGATTTCTTTCATCAGTATCTTATAGTTTTCTGGGTACAGGTGTTTTGCCTCCTTAGGTAGGTTTATTCCTAGGTATTTTATTCTTTTTGTTGTGATGGTAAATGGGATTGTTTCCTTAATTTCTCTTTCTGATCTTTTGTTGTTTGTCTCCATTTTAAATATTTTTTACTATAGGCATAATTTTATCATACAATAAAATAATATTTAAAAATAATTTTGGTTTCTATCAACAGTTCACTAAGCCTTCTAGCATGAGAATAATCTTTGCACTATTGTTATTTTTATTGTAATGGATATATTTACAGTTGATCTCATTATTTGCTGTGGTCATATTTTATAAAAAGTGTTTGCAAACACTGAATGAATACTCAATCATTGCTCCTAGGAGAAATATGGGAGTAAGTTCTTGTGAGCTTCTGCTCGCAACATTTTCATCAAATAATCAATACATATCATTGCTTTATGTATGTTTCTATATAAAAATACCTAATTTTTTAAAAAACATCTTTATTGGAGTATAATTGCTTTACAATGGTATGTTAGTTTCTGCTTTATAACAAAGTGAGTCAGCTATACATATACATATACATATATCCCCATATCTCCTCCCTCTTGCATCTCCCTCCCACCCTCCCTATCCCACCTTTGTACTAGGTGGTCACAAAGTACCAAGCTGATCTCCCTGCTGCTTCCCATTAGCTATCTATTTTATATTTGGTAGTGTATATATGTCCATGCCACTCTCTCACTTCGTCCCAGCTTACGTTTCCCCCTCCCCGTGTCCTCAAGTCCATTCTCTACATCTGTGTCTTTATTCCTGTCCTGTCCCTAATTTAATATATATTGTTGTTTCATTAACATTGAACTCCCTGGCTATAGAACTATAACTCATGTCTTTATGAAGCTTATTTAACACACTTATTTTCTCTGTAAGGCATATAAGAGCCTTCTTGTGCTTAGGAGCACCAGACGACACTTCAGCATATGCTTGGAAGGCATTTTAAGACGCAATATCAGGGTGTTTTGAGCAATGCTGCAGCTGGGAGACCTGACGCTGACAACAAGACGCTTGAATTAGCTTTAGCAGAAGAGAAATGGAGGAACAACAGAACATTAAGGATGATTCGGGAAGACCCAAGACGATGGAGAACTTGCCTTCTCCCTACACTATTTTCCAAGGAGAGGTTGCTATGGTGACAGACTATGGAGACTTTATCAAAATCCCAGGCTGTCAGGAGCATGGAGCTCACATGTCATCCTGTCACGTGGATAAGCCCGCTGAGAGAGTAGATGTTGGAGACAAAGTGTGGGTGAAGCTTATTGGCTGAGAGATGAAAAATGATAGGATAAAAATATTCCTCTCCATGAAAGTTGTCAACCAAGGGACTGGGAAGGACCTTGACCCCAACAGTGTTATCACTGAGCAAGAAGAGAGGTGGCCTTCCAGGATTACACTGGGCAGAAGATCACCCTTGAGGCTGTCCTGAACACTACCTGCAAGAAGTGTGGCTGTAAAGGCCACTTTGCGAAGGATTATTTCATGCAACCAGGTGGGACCAAGTACTCTCTGATACCTGATGAGGAAGAGGAGAAGGAAGAGGCAAAGTTATCAGAGTTTGAAAAGCCTGACCCCATGAGAAATTCTTCTAGAAAAAGAAAGAAAAGCAAAAAAAGAAACATATAGACAGAAAGTTATCTGACTCTGACAGCTCAGACTCTGAGAATGATACAGGCAAGAGGGCAAGGCATGCGTCAAAAGACAGCAAGGCAGCAAAGAAGAAGAAAAAGAAGCACAAAAAGTACAGTGAAGGAGAGTGGAAAGAGTAGAGGGGTTGGTTGAGAGAAGGAAGCAGGAGCCTTGGTCCTTGAAGCCCTGGCTCCTGGAAAGACTCAGTCGTGAGAATATGGCCTCCCACCCCATTGACTTCTCTCCCATGGGAGATGGCTTCCCTTCGTGCCACAGGCAGGTTTCGGAGATAGCTATCAAAAGCATCTGCCTGAACGAGTTGTTTCCTTATCACTCCTCGTCCCTTTGCAAGTGACCCCTGC